>NW_027478902.1:0-300000 GCF_051014685.1 Ptiloglossa arizonensis
CGTTATACGTTATACGTTATACGTTATACGTTATACGTTATACGTTATACGTTATACGTTATACGTTATAGGTTATACGTTATACGTTATACGTTATACGTTATACGTTATACGTTATACGTTATACGTTATACGTTATACGTTATATTTTATACGTTATACGTTATACGCTATACGTTATACGTTACACGTTATACGTTATACGTTATACGTTATACGTTATACGTTATACGTTATACGTTATACGTTATATTTTATAAGTTATACGTTATACGTTATACGTTATACGTTATACGTTACACGTTACACGTTATACCTCATAGGTTATACGTTATACGTTATACGTTACACGTTATACGTTATACGTTATACGT
Source organism: Ptiloglossa arizonensis (assembly GCF_051014685.1). Lineage (NCBI taxonomy): Eukaryota > Metazoa > Arthropoda > Insecta > Hymenoptera > Colletidae > Ptiloglossa > Ptiloglossa arizonensis. The sequence goes on from NW_027478902.1 coordinate 375, forward strand.
TATACGTCATAGGTTATACGTTAAACGTTATACGTTATACGTTATACATTATGCGTTATACGTTTTACGTTATTCGTTATACGTTATACGTTATACGTTATACGTTATATGTTTTACGTTATACGTTATACGTTATACGTTATACGTTATACATTATACGTTATACGTTATACGTTAAACGTTATACGTTATACGTTATACGTTATACGTTATACGCTATACGTTACATGTTATACGTTATACGTAGTATGTAATGCGTCATACGTTTTACGTTATTCGTTATACGTTTTTCGTTACAAGTTATACGTTATACGTTATACGTTATACGTCATAGGTTATACGTTATACGTTATACGTTATACGTTATACATTATGCGTTATACGTTTTACGTTATTCGTTATACGTTATACGTTATACGTTATACGTTATACGTTATACGTTATACGTTATACGTTATACGTTATACGTTATACGTTATACGTTATACGTTATACGTTGTACGTTATACGTTATAAGTTGTACGTTATACGATATACGTTATACGTTATTCGTTATACGTACTTCGTTACACGTTATACGTTATTCGGTATGCGTTATACGTTATACGTTATACGTTATACGTTATACGTTATACGCTATACGTTATACGTTATACGTTATACGTTATACGTTATACGTTATACGTCATAAGTTATACGTTATACGTTATACGTTATACGTTATACGTTATACGTTATGCGTTATACGTTCTACGATATTCGTTATACGTTATACGTCATAAGTTATACGTTATACGTTATACGTTATTAGTTATACGTTATACGTTATACGTTATACGTCATAGGGTATACGTTATACGTTATGCGTTATACGTTATACATTATACGTTATACGATATACGTTTTACGTTATGCGTTATGCGTTCTTCGTTACACGTTATACGTTATTCGGTATGCGTTATACGTTATACGTTATACGTTATACGTTATACGTTATACGTTATACGTTATACGTTATACGATACACGTTATACGTTATACGTTATACGTTATGCGTTATTCGTTATACATTATACGTTATACGATATACGTTATACGTTATGCGTTATACGTTATACGTTATACGTTATACGTTATACGCTATACGTTACATGTTATACGTTATACGCTATACGTTATACGGTATACGTTATACGTTATACGTTGTACGTTATACGTTATTCGTTATACGTTATACGTTAAACGTTATACGTTATACGTTATACGTTATACGTTATACGTTATACGTTATACGTTATACGTCATAGGTTATACGTTATACGTTATGCGTTATACGTTATACATTATACGTTATACGATATACGTTATACGTTATGCGTTATGCGTTCTTCGTTACACGTTATACGTTATACGTTATACGTTATATGTTTTACGTTATACGTTATACGTTATACGTTATACGTTATACGTTATATGTTTTACGTTATACGTTATACGTTATACGTTATACGTTATACGTTATACGTTATACGTTAAACGTTATACGTTATACGTTATACGTTATACGTTATACGTTATACGCTATACGTTACATGTTATACGTTATACGCTATACGTTATACGTTATACGTTATATTTTATAAGTTATACGTTATACGGTATACGTTATACGTTATACGTTATACGTTATACGTTATACGATATACGTTATACGTTATACGTTATACGTTATACGTTATACGTTGTACGTTATACGTTATTCGTTATACGTTATACGTTAAACGTTATACGTTATACGTTATACGTTATACGTTATACGTTATACGTTATACGTTATACGTTATACGTTATACGTTATACGTTATACGCTATACGTTACATGTTATACGTTATACGTAGTATGCAATGCGTCATACGTTTTACGTTATACGTTATACGGTATACGTTATACGTTGTACGTTACATGTTATACGTTATACGTTATACGTTACACGGTATACGTTATACGTTGTACGTTACATGTTATACGTTATACGTTATACGTTATACGATATACGTTATACGTTATACGTTATACGTTATACGTTATACGTTATACGTTATACGCTATACGTTACATGTTATACGTTATACATCATACGTTATACGTTATACGTTATACGTTATACGTTATACGTTATACGTTATACGTTATACGTCATAGGTTATACGTTATACGATATGCGTTATACGTTATACGTTATACGTTATACGTTATACGTTATACGTTATACGTTATACGTTATACGTTATACGTTATACATTATACGTTATACGTTATACGTTATACGTTATACGTTATACGTCATAGGTTATACGTTATACGTTATGCGGTATACGTTATACATTATACGTTATACGATATACGTTATACGTTATGCGTTATGCGTTCTTCGTTACACGTTATACGTTATTGGGTATGCATTATACGTTATACGTTATGCGTTATACGTTATACGTTATAAGTTGTACGTTATACGATATACGTTATACGTTATTCGTTATACGTACTTCGTTACACTTTATACGTTATACGTTATACGTTATACGTTATACATTATACGTTATACGTTATACGTTATACGTTATTCGTTATACGTTATACGTCATAGGTTACACGTTATACGTTATGCGGTATACGTTATACATTATACGTTATACGATATACGTTATACGTTATGCGTTATGCGTTCTTCGTTACACGTTATACGTTATTCGGTATGCGTTATACGTTATACGTTATACGTTATACGTTATACGTTATACGTTATACCTTATACGTTATACGTTATACGTCATACGTTATACGTTACATGTTATACGTTATACGTAGTATGTAATGCGTCATACGTTTTACGTTATTCGTTATACGTTTTTCGTTACAAGTTATACGTTATACGTTATACGTTATACGTCATAGGTTATACGTTATACGTTATACGTTATACGTTATACATTATGCGTTATACGTTTTACGTTATTCGTTATACGTTATACGTTATACGTTATACGTTATACGTTATACGTTATACGTTATACGTTATACGTTGTACGTTATACGTTATACGTTATACGTTATACGTTGTACGTTATACGTTATACGTCATAAGTTATACGTTATACGTTATACGTTATACGTTATACGTTATACGTTATACGTTATACGTTATACGTTATACGTTATGCGTTATACGTTCTACGATATTCGTTATACGTTATACGTTATTAGTTATACGTTATACGTTATACGTTATACGTCATAGGGTATACGTTATACGTTATGCGTTATATGTTATACATTATACGTTATACGATATACGTTATACGATATGCGTTATGCGTTCTTCGTTACACGTTATACGTTATTCGGTATGCGTTATACGTTATACGTTATACGTTATACGTTATACGTTATACGTTATACGTTATACGTTATACGATATACGTTATACGTTATACGTTATACGTTATACGTTATACGTTGTACGTTATACGTTAAGCGTTATACGTTATACGTTAAACGTTATACGTTATACGTTACATGTTATACGTTATACATTATACGTTATACGTTATACGTTATACGTTATACGTTTTACGTTATACGTTATACGTTATGCGTTATACGTTGTACGGTATACGTTATACGTTGTACGTTATATGTTATACGTAATACGTTATACGTTATACGATATACGTTATACGTTATACGTTATACGTTATACGTTATACGTTATACGTTATACGCTATACGTTACATGTTATACGTTATACGTAGTATGTAATGCGTCATACGTTTTACGTAATACGTTATACGGTATACGTTATACGTTGTACGTTACATGTTATACGTTATACGATATACGTTATACGATATACGTTATACGTTATACGTTATACGTTATACGTTATACGTTATACGTTATACGTTATACGTTATACGCTATACGTTACATGTTATACGTTATACATTATACGTTATACGCTATACGTTATACGTTATACGTTATACGTTATACGTTATACGTTATACATTATACGTTATACGTTATACGTTATATGTTATACGTTATACGTCATAGGTTATACGTTATACGTTATGCGGTATACGTTATACGTTATACGTTATACGTTATACGTTATATGTTATGCCTTATACATTATACGTTATACGTTATACGTTATACGTTATACGTTATACGTTATACGTTATACGTTATACGTTATACGTTGTACGTTATACGTTATACGTTATACGTTGTACGTTATACGTTATACGTTATACGTTATACGTTATACGTTATACGTTATACGTTATACGTCATAGGTTATACGTTATACGTTATGCGTTATACGTTATACATTATACGTTATACGATATACGTTATACGTTATGCGTTATGCGTTCTTCATTACACGTTATACGTTATTCGGTATGCGTTATACGTTATACGTTATACGTTATACGGTATACGTTATACGTTATACGTTATACGTTATACGTTATACGATATACGTTATACGTTATACGTTATACGTTATACGTTATACGTTGTACGTTATACGTTATACGTTATACGTTATACGTTACATGTTATACGTTATACGTAGTATGTAATGCGTCATACGTTTTACGTTATACGTTATACGGTATACGTTATACGTTGTACGTTACATGTTATACGTTATACGTTATACGTTATACGATATACGTTATACGTTATACGTTATACGTTATACGTTATACGTTATACGCTATACGTTACATGTTATACGTTATACGTAGTATGTAATGCGTCATACGTTTTACGTTATACGTTATACGGTATACGTTATACGTTGTACGTTACATGTTATACGTTATACGTTATACGTTATACGATATACGTTATACGTTATACGTTATACGTTATACGTTATACGTTATACGTTATACGTTATACGTTATACGCTATACGTTACATGTTATACGTTATACATTATACGTTATACGCTATACGTTATACGTTATACGTTATACGTTATACGTTATACGTTATACATTATACGTTATACGTTATACGTTATATGTTATACGTTATACGTCATAGGTTATACGTTATACGTTATGCGGTATACGTTATACGTCATACGTTATACGTTGTACGTTATACGTTATACGTTATACGTTACACGTTATACGTTATGCGTTATACGTTATACGTTATACGTTATACGTTATACGTTATACGTTATACGTTATACGTTATACGTTATACGTGATACGTTATACGTTATACGTTATAAGTTGTACGTTATACGATATACGTTATACGTTATTCGTTATACGTACTTCGTTACACGTTATACGTTATTCGGTATGCGTTATACGTTATACGTTATACGTTATACGTTATACGTTATACGCTATACGTTATACGTTATACGTTATACGTTATACGTTATACGTTATACGTAATACGTTATACGTTATACGTTATACGTTATACGTTATACGTTATACGTTATACGTTATACGTTATACGTTATACGTTATACGTTATTCGTTATACGTTATACGTTATACGTAATATGAAATATGTCATACGTTTTACGTTATTCGTTATACGTTATACGTTATACGTTATACGTTATACGTTATACGTTATACGTTATACGTTACACGTTATACGTTACACGTTATACGTTACACGTTATACGTTACACGTTATACGTTATACGTTATACGTTATACGATATACGTTATACGTTATACGTTATACGTTATATGTTATACGTTGTACGTTATACGTTATACGTTATACGTTAAACGATATACGTTATACGTTATACGTTATACGTTATACGTTATACGTTATACGTTATACGTTATACGTTATACGCTATACGTTACATGTTATACGTTATACGTAGTATGTAATGCGTCATACGTTTTACGTTATACGTTATACGGTATACGTTATACGTTGTACGTTACATGTTATACGTTATACGTTATACGTTATACGGTATACGTTATACGTTGTACGTTACATGTTATACGTTATACGTTATACGTTATACGATATACGTTATACGTTATACGTCATACGTTATACGTTATACGTTATACGTTATACGCTATACGTTACATGTTATACGTTATACATCATATGTTGTATGTTATACGTTATACGTTATACGTTATACGTTATACGTTATACGTTATACGTTATACGTTATACGTTATACGTTATGCGTTATACGTTATACGTTATATTTTATACGTTATACGTTATACGTTATACGTTATACGTTATACGTTATACGTTATACGTTATACGTTATACGTTATACGTTATACGTTATACGTTATACGTTATATTTTATACGTTATACGTTATACGTTATACGTTATACGTTATACGTTATACGTTATACGTTATACGTTATACGTTATACGTTATGCGGTATACGTTATACGTCATACGTTATACGTTGTACGTTATACGTTATACGTTATACGTTACACGTTATACGTTACGCGTTATACGTTATACGTTATACGTTATACGTTATACGTTATACGTTATACGTTATACGTTATACGTTATGCGTTATGCGTTCTTCGTTACACGTTATACGTTATTCGGTTTGCGTTATACGTTATACGTTATACTTTATACGTTATACGTTATACGTTATACGTTATACGTTATACGTTATACGTTATACGTTATACGTTATACGTTATACGTTATACGTTATACGTTATACGTTATACGTTATACGTTATACATTATATTTTATACGTTATACGTTATACGTTATACGTTATACGTTATAAGTTATACGTTATACGTTATACGTTATACGTTATACGTTATACGTTATACGTTAGACGTTATACGTTATACGTTATACGTTATGCGTTATGCGTTCTTCGTTACACGTTATACGTTATTCGGTTTGCGTTATACGTTATACGTTATACGTTATACGTTATACGTTATACGTTATACGTTATACGTTATACGTTATACGTTATACGTTATACGTTATACGTTATACGTTATACGTTATACGTTATACGTTATACGTTATACGTTATACGTTATACGTTATACGTTATATTTTATACGTTATACGTTATACGTTATACGTTATACGTTATACGTTATACGTTATACGTTATACGTTATACGTTATACGTTATACGTTATACGTTATACGTTATACGTTATACGTTATACGTTATACGTTATATTTTATAAGTTATACGTTATACGTTATACATTATACGTTATACGTTATACGTTATACGTTATACGTTATACGTTATACGTCATAGGTTATACGTTATACGTTATGCGGTATACGTTATACATTATACGTTATACGATATACGTTACACGTTATGCGTTATGCGTTATGCGTTCTTCGTTACACGTTATACGTTATTCGGTATGCGTTATACGTTATACGTTATACGTTATACGTTATACGTTATACGTTATACGTTATACGTTATACGTTATACGTTATACGTTATACGTTATACGTTATACGTTATACGTTATACGTTATATTTTATACGTTATACGTTATACGTTATACGTTATACGTTATACGTTATACGTTATACGTTATACGTTATACGTTATACGTTATACGTTATACGTTATACGTTATACGTTATATTTTATAAGTTATACTTTATACGTTATACGTTATACGTTATACGTTACACGTTACACGTTATACCTCATAGGTTATACGTTATACGTTATACGTTACACGTTATACGTTATACGTTATACGTTATACGTCATAGGTTATACGTTAAACGTTATACGTTATACGTTATACATTATGCGTTATACGTTTTACGTTATTCGTTATACGTTATACGTTATACGTTATACGTTATATGTTTTACGTTATACGTTATACGTTATACGTTATACGTTATACCATATACGTTATACGTTACACGTTAAACGTTATACGTTATACGTTATACGTTATACGTTATACGCTATACGTTACATGTTATACGTTATACGTAGTATGTAATGCGTCATACGTTTTACGTTATTCGTTATACGTTTTTCGTTACAAGTTATACGTTATACGTTATACGTTATACGTCATAGGTTATACGTTATACGTTACATGTTATACGTTATACGTTATACGTTATACGATATACGTTATACGTTATACGTTATACGTTATACGTTATACGTTATACGTTATACGCTATACGTTACATGTTATACGTTATACATTATACGTTATACGTTATACGTTATACGTTATACGTTATACGTTATACGTTATACGTTATACGTTATACGTCATAGGCTATACGTTATACGATATACGTTATACGTTATACGTTATACGTTATATGTTATACGTTATACGTTATACGTTATACATTATACGTTATACGTTATACGTTATACGTTATACGTTATACGTCATAGGTTATACGTTATACGTTATGCGGTATACGTTATACGTTGTACGTTATACGTTATACGTTATACATTATACGTTATACGTCATACGTTATACGTTATACGTCATCGGTGTTACGTTATACGTTATACGTTATACGTTATTCGTAATACGTTATACGTGATACGTTATACTTTGTACGTTATACGTTATACGTTATACGTTATACATTATACGTTATACGTTATACATTACATGTTATGCGTTATACGTTATACGTTATACGTTATACGTTATACGTTATACGTTATTCGTTATACGTTATACGTTATACGTTATACGTTATAAGTTATACGTTATACGTTATACGTTATACGTTGTACGTTATACGTTATACGTTATACATTATACGTTATACGTTATACGTTATACGTTATACGTTATACGTTATACGTTATACGTCATAGGTTATACGTTATACGTTATGCGGTACACGTTATACATTATACGTTATACGATATACGTTATACGTTATGCGTTATGCGTTCTTCGTTACACGTTATACGTTATTCGGTATGCGTTATACGTTATACGTTATACGTTATACGTTATACGTTATACGTTATACGTTATACGTTATACGTTATACGTTATACGTTATACGTTATACGTTATACGTTATACGTTATTTGTTATACGTTATATTTTATACGTTATACGTTGTACGTTATACGTTATAAGTTGTACGTTATACGATATACGTTATACGTTATTCTTTATACGTTATTCGTTACACGTTATACGTCATACGTTATACGTTATACGTTTTACGTTATTCGTTATACGTTATACGTTATACGATATACGTTATACGTTATACGTTATACGTTATACGTTATACGTTATACGTTATACGTTATACGTTATACGTTACACGTTATACGTTATACGTTGTACGTTATACGTTATGAGTTGTACGTTTTACGTTATTCGTTATACGTCATACGTTATACGATATACGTTATACGTTATACGTTATACGTTATACGTTATACGCTATACGTTATACGTTATACGTTTTACGTTATACGTTATACGTTATACGTTATACGTTATACGTTATACGTTATACGTTATACGTTATACGTTATACGTTATACGTCATAAGTTATACGTTATACGTTATACGTTATACGTTATACGTTATACGTTATGCGTTATACGTTCTACGATATTCGTTGTACGTCATACGTTATACGTTATACGTTTTACGTTATTCGTTATACGTTATACGTTATACGATATACGTTATACGTTATACGTTATACGTTATACGTTATACGTTATACGTTATACGTTATACGTTATACGTTATACGTTATACGTTATATGTTATACGTTATACGTTATACGTTATAAGTTATACGTTATACGTTATACGTTATACGTTATACGTTATACGTTATACGTTATACGTTATATTTTATACGTTATACGTTATACGTTATACGTTATACGTTATACGTTATACGTTATACGTTATACGTTATACGTTATACGTTATACGTTATACGTTATATTTTATAAGTTATACGTTATACGTTATACATTATACGTTATACGTTATACGTTATACGTTATACGTTATACGTTATACGTTATACGTTATACGTCATAGGTTATACGTTATACGTTATGCGGTATACGTTATACATTATACGTTATACGATATACGTTATACGTTATGCGATATGCGTTCTTCGTTACACGTTATACGTTATTCGGTATGCGTTATACGTTATACGTTATACGTTATTCGTTATACGTTATACGTTATACGTTATACGTTATACATTACATGTTATGCGTTATACGTTATACGTTATACGTTATACGTTATACGTTATACGTTATTCGTTATACGTTATACGTTATACGTTATACGTTATAAGTTATACGTTATACGTTATACGTTATACGTTGTACGTTATACGTTATACGTTATACATTATACGTTATACGTTATACGTTATACGTTATACGTTATACGTTATACGTTATACGTCATACGTTATACGTTATACGTTATACGTTATACGTTATACGTTATACGTTATACGTTATACGTTATACGTTATATTTTATACGTTATACGTTATACGTTATACGTTATACGTTATACGTTATACGTTATACGTTATGCGTTATACGTTATACGTTATACGTTATACGTTATACGTTATATTTTATAAGTTATACGTTATACGTTATACGTTATACGTTATACGTTACACGTTACACGTTATACCTCATAGGTTATACGTTATACGTTATACGTTGTACGTTATACGTTATACGTTATACATTATACGTTATACGTTATACGTTATACGTTATACGTTATACGTCATAGGTTATACGTTATACGTTATGCGGTATACGTTATACATTATACGTTATACGATATACGTTATACGTTATGCGTTATGCGTTCTTCGTTACACGTTGTACGTTATTCGGTATGCGTTATACGTTATACGTTATACGTTATACGTTATACGTTATACGTTATACGTTATACGTTATACGTTATACGTTATACGTTATACGTTATACGTTATACGTTATACGTTATACGTTATACGTTATACGTTATACGTTATAAGTTATACGTTATACGTTATACGTTATACGTTATACGCTATACGTTATACGTTATACGTTATACGTTATACGTTATACGTTATACGTTATACGTTATATTTTATAAGTTATACGTTATACGTTATACATTATACGTTATACGTTATACGTTATACGTTATACGTTATACGTTATACGTTATACGTCATAGGTTATACGTTATACGTTATGCGGTATACGTTATACATTATACGTTATACGATATACGTTATACGTTATGCGATATGCGTTCTTCGTTGCACGTTATACGTTATTCGGTATGCGTTATACGTTATACGTTATACGTTATACGTTATACGTTATACGTTATACGTTATACGTTATACGTTATACGTTATACGTTATACGTTATACGTTATACGTTATACGTTATACGTTATACGTTATACGTTATACGTTATACGTTATACGTTATACGTTATACGTTATACGTTATATTTTATACGTTATACGTTATACGCTATACGTTATACGTTACACGTTATACGTTATACGTTATACGTTATACGTTATACGTTATACGTTATACGTTATACGTTATACGTTATATTTTATAAGTTATACGTTATACGTTATACGTTATACGTTATACGTTACACGTTACACGTTATACCTCATAGGTTATACGTTATACGTTATACGTTACACGTTATACGTTATACGTTATACGTTATACGTCATAGGTTATACGTTAAACGTTATACGTTATACGTTATACATTATGCGTTATACGTTTTACGTTATTCGTTATACGTTATACGTTATACGTTATACGTTATATGTTTTACGTTATACGTTATACGTTATACGTTATACGTTATACATTATACGTTATACGTTATACGTTAAACGTTATACGTTATACGTTATACGTTATACGTTATACGTTATACGCTATACGTTACATGTTATACGTTATACGTAGTATGTAATGCGTCATACGTTTTACGTTATTCGTTATACGTTTTTCGTTACAAGTTATACGTTATACGTTATACGTTATACGTCATAGGTTATACGTTATACGTTATACGTTATACGTTATACATTATGCGTTATACGTTTTACGTTATTCGTTATACGTTATACGTTATACGTTATACGTTATACGTTATACGTTATACGTTATACGTTATACGTTATACGTTATACGTTATACGTTATACGTTGTACGTTATACGTTATAAGTTGTACGTTATACGATATACGTTATACGTTATTCGTTATACGTACTTCGTTACACGTTATGCGTTATTCGGTATGCGTTATACGTTATACGTTATACGTTATACGTTATACGTTATACGCTATACGTTATACGTTATACGTTATACGTTATACGTTATACGTTATACGTCATAAGTTATACGTTATACGTTATACGTTATACGTTATACGTTATACGTTATGCGTTATACGTTCTACGATATTCGTTATACGTTATACGTCATAAGTTATACGTTATACGTTATACGTTATTAGTTATACGTTATACGTTATACGTTATACGTCATAGGGTATACGTTATACGTTATGCGTTATACGTTATACATTATACGTTATACGATATACGTTTTACGTTATGCGTTATGCGTTCTTCGTTACACGTTATACGTTATTCGGTATGCGTTATACGTTATACGTTATACGTTATACGTTATACGTTATACGTTATACGTTATACGTTATACGATATACGTTATACGTTATACGTTATACGTTATGCGTTATACGTTATACATTATACGTTATACGATATACGTTATACGTTATGCGTTATACGTTATACGTTATACGTTATACGTTATACGCTATACGTTACATGTTATACGTTATACGCTATACGTTATACGGTATACGTTATACGTTATACGTTGTACGTTATACGTTATTCGTTATACGTTATACGTTAAACGTTATACGTTATACGTTATACGTTATACGTTATACGTTATACGTTATACGTTATACGTCATAGTTTATACGTTATACGTTATGCGTTATACGTTATACATTATACGTTATACGATATACGTTATACGTTATGCGTTATGCGTTCTTCGTTACACGTTATACGTTATACGTTATACGTTATATGTTTTACGTTATACGTTATACGTTATACGTTATACGTTATACGTTATATGTTTTACGTTATACGTTATACGTTATACGTTATACGTTATACGTTATACGTTATACGTTAAACGTTATACGTTATACGTTATACGTTATACGTTATACGTTATACGCTATACGTTACATGTTATACGTTATACGCTATACGTTATACGTTATACGTTATATTTTATAAGTTATACGTTATACGGTATACGTTATACGTTATACGTTATACGTTATACGTTATACGATATACGTTATACGTTATACGTTATACGTTATACGTTATACGTTGTACGTTATACGTTATTCGTTATACGTTATACGTTAAACGTTATACGTTATACGTTATACGTTATACGTTATACGTTATACGTTATACGTTATACGTTATACGTTATACGTTATACGTTATACGTTATACGCTATACGTTACATGTTATACGTTATACGTAGTATGCAATGCGTCATACGTTTTACGTTATACGTTATACGGTATACGTTATACGTTGTACGTTACATGTTATACGTTATACGTTATACGTTACACGGTATACGTTATACGTTGTACGTTACATGTTATACGTTATACGTTATACGTTATACGATATACGTTATACGTTATACGTTATACGTTATACGTTATACGTTATACGTTATACGCTATACGTTACATGTTATACGTTATACATCATACGTTATACGTTATACGTTATACGTTATACGTTATACGTTATACGTTATACGTTATACGTCATAGGTTATACGTTATACGATATGCGTTATACGTTATACGTTATACGTTATACGTTATACGTTATACGTTATACGTTATACGTTATACGTTATACGTTATACATTATACGTTATACGTTATACGTTATACGTTATACGTTATACGTCATAGGTTATACGTTATACGTTATGCGGTATACGTTATACATTATACGTTATACGATATACGTTATACGTTATGCGTTATGCGTTCTTCGTTACACGTTATACGTTATTGGGTATGCATTATACGTTATACGTTATGCGTTATACGTTATACGTTATAAGTTGTACGTTATACGATATACGTTATACGTTATTCGTTATACGTACTTCGTTACACTTTATACGTTATACGTTATACGTTATACGTTATACATTATACGTTATACGTTATACGTTATACGTTATTCGTTATACGTTATACGTCATAGGTTACACGTTATACGTTATGCGGTATACGTTATACATTATACGTTATACGATATACGTTATACGTTATGCGTTATGCGTTCTTCGTTACACGTTATACGTTTTCGGTATGCGTTATACGTTATACGTTATACGTTATACGTTATACGTTATACCTTATACGTTATACGTTATACGTCATACGTTATACGTTACATGTTATACGTTATACGTAGTATGTAATGCGTCATACGTTTTACGTTATTCGTTATACGTTTTTCGTTACAAGTTATACGTTATACGTTATACGTTATACGTCATAGGTTATACGTTATACGTTATACGTTATACGTTATACATTATGCGTTATACGTTTTACGTTATTCGTTATACGTTATACGTTATACGTTATACGTTATACGTTATACGTTATACGTTATACGTTATACGTTGTACGTTATACGTTATACGTTATACGTTATACGTTGTACGTTATACGTTATACGTCATAAGTTATACGTTATACGTTATACGTTATACGTTATACGTTATACGTTATACGTTATACGTTATACGTTATACGTTATACGTTATGCGTTATACGTTCTACGATATTCGTTATACGTTATACGTTATTAGTTATACGTTATACGTTATACGTTATACGTCATAGGGTATACGTTATACGTTATGCGTTATATGTTATACATTATACGTTATACGATATACGTTATACGATATGCGTTATGCGTTCTTCGTTACACGTTATACGTTATTCGGTATGCGTTATACGTTATACGTTATACGTTATACGTTATACGTTATACGTTATACGTTATACGTTATACGATATACGTTATACGTTATACGTTATACGTTATACGTTATACGTTGTACGTTATACGTTAAGCGTTATACGTTATACGTTAAACGTTATACGTTATACGTTACATGTTATACGTTATACATTATACGTTATACGTTATACGTTATACGTTATACGTTATACGTTATACGTTATACGTTATGCGTTATACGTTGTACGGTATACGTTATACGTTGTACGTTATATGTTATACGTAATACGTTATACGTTATACGATATACGTTATACGTTATACGTTATACGTTATACGTTATACGTTATACGTTATACGCTATACGTTACATGTTATACGTTATACGTAGTATGTAATGCGTCATACGTTTTACGTAATACGTTATACGGTATACGTTATACGTTGTACGTTACATGTTATACGTTATACGATATACGTTATACGATATACGTTATACGTTATACGTTATACGTTATACGTTATACGTTATACGTTATACGTTATACGTTATACGCTATACGTTACATGTTATACGTTATACATTATACGTTATACGCTATACGTTATACGTTATACGTTATACGTTATACGTTATACGTTATACATTATACGTTATACGTTATACGTTATATGTTATACGTTATACGTCATAGGTTATACGTTATACGTTATGCGGTATACGTTATACGTTATACGTTATATGTTATGCCTTATACATTATACGTTATACGTTATACGTTATACGTTATACGTTATACGTTATACGTTATACGTTATACGTTATGCGTTATAGGATATACGTTATACGTTATGCGTTATACGTTATACGTTATACATTATACGTTATACGTTATGCGTTATACGTCATACGTCATACGTTATACGTTATACGTTATACGTTATACGTTCTACGTTATAGGTTATACGTTAAACGTTGTACGTTATACGTTATACGTTATACGTTATACGTTATACGTTATACGTTTTACGTTATACGTTATACGTTATACGTCATACGTTATACGTTATACGTTATACGTTATACGTTATACGTTATACGTTATACGTTATACGTTATGCGTTATACGTTATACGTTATACGTTGTACGTTATACGTTATACGTTATGCGTTATAGGATATACGTTATACGTTATGCGTTATACGTTATACGTTATACATTATACGTTATACGTTATACGTTATACGTCATACGTTATACGTTATACGTTATACGTTATACGTTATACGTTATACGTTATACGTTATACGTTATACGTTATACGTTATACGTTATACGTTATACGTTATACGTTATACGTTATACGTTATACGTTATACGTTATACGTTATACGGTGTACGTTATACGTTAAAACGTTATACGTAATACGTTATACGTTATACGTTATACGGAATACGTTATACGTTATACGTTATACGTCATACGTGATAAGTTATACTTTATACGTTATACGTTATACGATATACGTTATACGTTATACGTTATACGTTATACGTTATACGTTATGCGTTATACGTTATGCGTTATACGTTATGCGTTATACGTTATACGTTATACGTTATACGTTATACGTTATACGTTATACGTTATACGTTATACTTTGTACGTTATACGTTATACGTTATACGTTATGCGTTATAGGATATACGTTATACGTTGTACGTTATACGTTATACGTTATACGTTATACGTTATACGTTATACGTTAGACGCTATACGTTATACGTAATATGTAATACGTCATACGTTTTACGTTAATCGTTATACGTTATACGTTATACGTTATACGTTATACGTTATACGTTATACGTTATGCGTTATACGTTATACGTTATACGTTCTACGTTATACGTTATACGTTAAACGTTGTACGTTATACGTTATACGTTATATGTTATACGTTATACGTTATACGTTATGCGTTATACGTTATACGTTATACGTTATACGTTATACGTTATACGTTATACGTTATACTTTGTACGTTATTCGTTATACGTTATACGTTAAACGTTGTACGTTATACGTTATACGTTATACGTTACACGTTATACGTTATACGTTATATAATACGTTATACGTTATACGTTATACGTTATACGTTATACGTTATACGTTATACGTTATACGTTATACGTTATACGTTATACGTTATACGTTATACTTTGTACGTTATACGTTATACGTTATACGTTATGCGTTATAGGATATACGTTATACGTTATACGTTATACGTTATACGTTATACTTTATACGTTATACGTTATACGTTATACGTTATACGTTATACGTTATACTTTATACGTTATACGTTATACGTTATATGTTATACGTTATACGTTATACGTTATACGTTATACGTTATACGTTATACGTTATACGTTATACGTTATACGTTGTACGTTGTACGTTATACGTTATACGTTATACGTTATACGTTATACGTTATACGTAATATGTAATACGTCATACGTTATACGTTATACGTTATACGTTATACGTTATACGTTATACGTTATACGTTATACGTTATACGTGATACGTTATACGTTATACGTTATACGTTATACGTTATACGTTATGCGTTATACGTTATACGTTATACGTTATACGTTATACGTTATACGTTATACGTTATACGTTATACGTTATACGTTATACGTTATACGTTATACGTTATACGTTATACGTTATACGTTATACTTTGTACGTTATACGTTATACGTTATACGTTATGCGTTATAGGATATACGTTATACGTCAGACGTTATACGTTATACGTTATATGTTATACGTTATGCGTTATACGTTATACGTTATATGTTATACGTTATACGTTATACGTTATACGTTATACGTTATACGTTATACGTTATACGTTATACGTTATACGTTATACGTTATACGTTAGACGCTATACGTTATACGTTATACGTTCTACGTTATACGTTATACGTTAGACGTTGTACGTTATACGTTATACGTTATACGTTATACGTTATACGTTATACGTTATGCGTTATAGGATATACGTTATACGTTATACGTTGTACGTTATACGTTATACGTTATACGTTATACGTTATACGTTATACGTTATACGTTATACGTTATACGTTATACGTTATACGTTATACTTTGTACGTTATACGTTATACGTTATACGTTATGCGTTATACGTTATACGTTATACGTTATACGTTATACGTTATACGTTATACGTAATATGTAATACGTCATACGTTTTACGTTAATCGTTATACGTTATACGTTATACGCTATACGTTATACGTTATACGTTATACGTTATACGTTATACGTTATACGTTATACGTTATACGTTAGACGCTATACGTTATACGTTATACGTTCTACGTTATACGTTATACGTTAAACGTTGTACGTTATACGTTATACGTTATACGTTATACGTTATACGTTATACGTTATGCGTTATAGGATATACGTTATACGTTATACGTTGTACGTTATACGTTATACGTTATGCGTTATACGTCATGCGATGTACGTTATACGTTATTCGTTATACGTTATACGTTAAACGTTGTACGTTATACGTTATACGTTATACGTTATACGTTATACGTTATACGTTATACGTTATATAATACGTTATACGTTATACGTTATACGTTATACGTTATACGTTATACGTTATACGTTGTACGTTATACGTTATACGTTATGCGTTATAGGATATACGTTATACGTTATGCGTTATACGTTATACGTTATACATTATACGTTATACGTTATACGTTATACGTCATACGTTATACGTTATACGTTATACGTTATACGTTCTACGTTATACGTTATACGTTAAACGTTGTACGTTATACGTTATACGTTATACGTTATACGTTATACGTTATACGTCTTACGTTATACGTTATACGTTATACGTCATACGTTATACGTTATACGTTATACGTTATACGTTATACGTTATACGTTATACGTTATACGGTGTACGTTATACGTTAAAACGTTATACGTAATACGTTATACGTTATACGTTATACGTTATACGGAATACGTTATACGTTATACGTTATACGTCATACGTGATAAGTTATACTTTATACGTTATACGTTATACGATATACGTTATACGTTATACGTTATACGTTGTACGTTATACGTTATACGTTATACGTTATACGTTATACGTTATACGTCATACGTTATGGGTTATACGTTATACGTTATACGTTATACGTTATACGTTATACGTTATACGTTATACGTTACAAGTTATACGTTATACGTTATACGATATACGTCATAGGTTACACGATACACGTTATACGTTACACGTAATATGTAATACGTTATACGTTTTACGTTATTCGATATACGTTATACGTTATACGTTATACGTTATACGTTACACGCTATACGTTATACGTTATACGTTATACGTTATACGTTATACGTTATACGTTATACGTTATACGATATACGTTATACGTTATACGTTATACGTTATACGTTATACGTTATAAGTTATACGTTATACGTTATACGTTATACGTCACACGTTATACGTTATACGTTACACGTTATACGTTATACGTTATACGTTATACGTTATACGTTATACGTTAAACGTTCTACGTTATACGTTATACGTTATACGTTATACGTTATACGTTATACGTTATACGTTATACGTTATACGTTCTACTTTATACGTTATACGTTACACGTTACACGTTATACGTTATACGTTAAACGTTATACGTCATAGCTTACACGATACACGTTATACGTCATACGTTATACGTTACACGTTATACGTCACACGTTATACGTTATACGTTACACGTTATACGTTATACGTTATACGTTATACGTTAAAAGTTATACGTTATACGTTAAACGTTCTACGTTATACGTTACACGTTATACGTTATACGTTACACGTTATACGTTATACGTTATACGTTATACGTTATACGTTAAACGTTCTACGTTATACGTTATACGTTATACGTTATACGTTATACGTTATACGTTATACGTTATACGTTATACGTTATACGTTATACGTTATACGTTATACGTTATACGTTATACGTTATACGTTATACGTTATACGTTATACGTTATACGTTATACGTTATACGTTATACGTTATACGTTATACGTTATACGTTATACGTTATACGTTATACGTTATACGTTATACGTTATACGTTATACGTTATACGTTATACGTTATACGTTATACGTTATACGTTATACGTTATACGTTATACGTTATACGTTATACGTTATACGTTGTACGTTATACGTTGTACGTTGTACGTTATACGTTATACGTTATACGTTATACGTTATACGTTATACGTTATACGTAATATGTAATACGTCATACGTTATACGTTATACGTTATACGTTATACGGTATACGTTATACGTTATACGTTATACGTTATACGTGATACGTTATACGTTATACGTTATACGTTATACGTTATACGTTATGCGTTATACGTTATACGTTATACGTTATACGTTATACGTTATACGTTATACGTTATACGTTATACGTTATACGTTATACGTTATACGTTATACGTTATACGTTATACGTTATACGTTATACTTTGTACGTTATACGTTATACGTTATACGTTATGCGTTATAGGATATACGTTATACGTCAGACGTTATACGTTATACGTTATATGTTATACGTTATAAGTTATACGTTATACATTATACGTTATACGTTCTACGTTATACGTTATACGTTAAACGCTGTACGTTATACGTTATTCGTTATACGTTATACGTTATACGTTATACGTTAGACGCTATACGTTATACGTTATACGTTCTACGTTATACGTTATACGTTAGACGTTGTACGTTATACGTTATACGTTATACGTTATACGTTATACGTTATACGTTATGCGTTATAGGATATACGTTATACGTTATACGTTGTACGTTATACGTTATACGTTATACGTTATACGTTATACGTTATACGTTATACGTTATACGTTATACGTTATACGTTATACGTTATACTTTGTACGTTATACGTTATACGTTATACGTTATGCGTTATACGTTATACGTTATACGTTATACGTTATACGTTATACGTTATACGTAATATGTAATACGTCATACGTTTTACGTTAATCGTTATACGTTATACGTTATACGCTATACGTTATACGTTATACGTTATACGTTATACGTTATACGTTATACGTTATACGTTATACGTTATACGTTAGACGCTATACGTTATACGTTATACGTTCTACGTTATACGTTATACGTTAAACGTTGTACGTTATACGTTATACGTTATACGTTATACGTTATACGTTATACGTTATACGTTATGCGTTATAGGATATACGTTATACGTTATACGTTGTACGTTATACGTTATACGTTATGCGTTATACGTCATGCGATATACGTTATACGTTATTCGTTATACGTTATACGTTAAACGTTGTACGTTATACGTTATACGTTATACGTTATACGTTATACGTTATACGTTATACGTTATATAATACGTTATACGTTATACGTTATACGTTATACGTTATACGTTATACGTTATACGTTGTACGTTATACGTTATACGTTATGCGTTATAGGATATACGTTATACGTTATGCGTTATACGTTATACGTTATACATTATACGTTATACGTTATACGTTATACGTCATACGTTATACGTTATACGTTATACGTTATACGTTCTACGTTATACGTTATACGTTAAACGTTGTACGTTATACGTTATACGTTATACGTTATACGTTATACGTTATACGTTTTACGTTATACGTTATACGTTATACGTCATACGTTATACGTTATACGTTATACGTTATACGTTATACGTTATACGTTATACGTTATACGTTATGCGTTATACGTTATACGTTATACGTTGTACGTTATACGTTATACGTTATGCGTTATAGGATATACGTTATACGTTATGCGTTATACGTTATACGTTATACATTATACGTTATACGTTATACGTTATACGTCATACGTTATACGTTATACGTTATACGTTATACGTTATACGTTATACGTTATACGTTATACGTTATACGTTATACGTTATACGTTATACGTTATACGTTATACGGTGTACGTTATACGTTAAAACGTTATACGTAATACGTTATACGTTATACGTTATACGTTATACGGAATACGTTATACGTTATACGTTATACGTCATACGTGATAAGTTATACTTTATACGTTATACGTTATACGATATACGTTATACGTTATACGTTATACGTTATACGTTATACGTTATACGTTATACGTTATACGTTATACGTTATACGTCATACGTTATGGGTTATACGTTATACGTTATACGTTATACGTTATACGTTATACGTTATACGTTATACGTTACAAGTTATACGTTATACGTTATACGATATACGTCATAGGTTACACGATACACGTTATACGTTACACGTAATATGTAATACGTTATACGTTTTACGTTATTCGATATACGTTATACGTTATACGTTATACGTTATACGTTACACGCTATACGTTATACGTTATACGTTATACGTTAAACGTTGTACGTTATACGTTATACGTTATACGTTATACGTTATACGTTATACGTTTTACGTTATACGTTATACGTTATACGTCATACGTTATACGTTATACGTTATACGTTATACGTTATACGTTATACGTTATACGTTATACGTTATGCGTTATACGTTATACGTTATACGTTGTACGTTATACGTTATACGTTATGCGTTATAGGATATACGTTATACGTTATGCGTTATACGTTATACGTTATACATTATACGTTATACGTTATACGTTATACGTCATACGTTATACGTTATACGTTATACGTTATACGTTATACGTTATACGTTATACGTTATACGTTATACGTTATACGTTATACGTTATACGTTATACGTTATACGTTATACGTTATACGTCATACGTTATACGATATACGTTATACGTTATACGTTATACGTTATACGTTATACGTTATACGTTATACGTTATACGTTATACGTTATACGTCATACGTTATGGGTTATACGTTATACGTTATACGTTATACGTTATACGTTATACGTTATACGTTATACGTTACAAGTTATACGTTATACGTTATACGATATACGTCATAGGTTACACGATACACGTTATACGTTACACGTAATATGTAATACGTTATACGTTTTACGTTATTCGATATACGTTATACGTTATACGTTATACGTTATACGTTACACGCTATACGTTATACGTTATACGTTATACGTTATACGTTATACGTTATACGTTATACGTTATACGATATACGTTATACGTTATACGTTATACGTTATACGTTATACGTTATACGTTATACGTTATACGTTATACGTTTTACGTTATACGTTATACGTTATACGTTATACGTTATACGTTAAACGTTCTACGTTATACGTTATACGTTATACGTTATACGTTATACGTTATACGTTATACGTTATACGTTATACGTTATACGTTATACGTTATACGTTATACGTTATACGTTATACGTTATACGTTATACTTTGTACGTTATACGTTATACGTTATACGTTATGCGTTATACGTTATACGTTATACGTTATACGTTATACGTTATACGTTATACGTAATATGTAATACGTCATACGTTTTACGTTAATCGTTATACGTTATACGTTATACGCTATACGTTATACGTTATACGTTATACGTTATACGTTATACGTTATACGTTATACGTTATACGTTAGACGCTATACGTTATACGTTATACGTTCTACGTTATACGTTATACGTTAAACGTTGTACGTTATACGTTATACGTTATACGTTATACGTTATACGTTATACGTTATGCGTTATAGGATATACGTTATACGTTATACGTTGTACGTTATACGTTATACGTTATGCGTTATACGTCATGCGATATACGTTATACGTTATTCGTTACACGTTATACGTTAAACGTTGTACGTTATACGTTATACGTTATACGTTATACGTTATACGTTATACGTTATACGTTATATAATACGTTATACGTTATACGTTATACGTTATACGTTATACGTTATACGTTATACGTTGTACGTTATACGTTATACGTTATGCGTTATAGGATATACGTTATACGTTATGCGTTATACGTTATACGTTATACATTATACGTTATACGTTATGCGTTATACGTCATACGTCATACGTTATACGTTATACGTTATACGTTATACGTTATACGTTATACGTTATACGTTATACGTTATACGTTATACGTTATACGTTATACGTTATACGTTATACTTTGTACGTTATACGTTATACGTTATACGTTATGCGTTATACGTTATACGTTATACGTTATACGTTATACGTTATACGTTATACGTAATATGTAATACGTCATACGTTTTACGTTAATCGTTATACGTTATACGTTATACGCTATACGTTATACGTTATACGTTATACGTTATACGTTATACGTTATACGTTATACGTTATACGTTAGACGCTATACGTTATACGTTATACGTTCTACGTTATACGTTATACGTTAAACGTTGTACGTTATACGTTATACGTTATACGTTATACGTTATACGTTATACGTTATGCGTTATAGGATATACGTTATACGTTATACGTTGTACGTTATACGTTATACGTTATGCGTTATACGTCATGCGATATACGTTATACGTTATTCGTTACACGTTATACGTTAAACATTGTACGTTATACGTTATACGTTATACGTTATACGTTATACGTTATACGTTATACGTTATATAATACGTTATACGTTATACGTTATACGTTATACGTTATACGTTATACGTTATACGTTGTACGTTATACGTTATACGTTATGCGTTATAGGATATACGTTATACGTTATGCGTTATACGTTATACGTTATACATTATACGTTATACGTTATGCGTTATACGTCATACGTCATACGTTATACGTTATACGTTATACGTTATACGTTCTACGTTATACGTTATACGTTAAACGTTGTACGTTATACGTTATACGTTATACGTTATACGTTATACGTTATACGTTTTACGTTATACGTTATACGTTATACGTCATACGTTATACGTTATACGTTATACGTTATACGTTATACGTTATACGTTATACGTTATACGTTATGCGTTATACGTTATACGTTATACGTTGTACGTTATACGTTATACGTTATGCGTTATGGGATATACGTTATACGTTATGCGTTATACGTTATACGTTATACATTATACGTTATACGTTATACGTTATACGTCATACGTTATACGTTATACGTTATACGTTATACGTTATACGTTATACGTTATACGTTATACGTTATACGTTATACGTTATACGTTATACGTTATACGTTATACGTTATACGTTATACGTTATACGTTATACGTTATACGTTATACGTTATACGGTGTACGTTATACGTTAAAACGTTATACGTAATACGTTATACGATATACGTTATACGGAATACGTTATACGTTATACGTTATACGTCATACGTGATAAGTTATACTTTATACGTTATACGTTATACGATATACGTTATACGTTATACGTTATACGTTATACGTTATACGTTATGCGTTATACGTTATGCGTTATACGTTATGCGTTATACGTTATACGTTATACGTTATACGTTATACGTTATACGTTATACGTTATACGTTATACTTTGTACGTTATACGTTATACGTTATACGTTATGCGTTATAGGATATACGTTATACGTTGTACGTTATACGTTATACGTTATACGTTATACGTTATACGTTACACGTTAGACGCTATACGTTATACGTAATATGTAATACGTCATACGTTTTACGTTAATCGTTATACGTTATACGTTATACGTTATACGTTATACGTTATACGTTATACGTTATGCGTTATACGTTATACGTTATACGTTCTACGTTATACGTTATACGTTAAACGTTGTACGTTATACGTTATACGTTATATGTTATACGTTATACGTTATACGTTATGCGTTATACGTTATACGTTATACGTTATACGTTATACGTTATACGTTATACGTTATACTTTGTACGTTATTCGTTATACGTTATACGTTAAACGTTGTACGTTATACGTTATACGTTATACGTTACACGTTATACGTTATACGTTATACGTTATATAATACGTTATACGTTATACGTTATACGTTATACGTTATACGTTATACGTTATACGTTATACGTTATACGTTATACGTTATACGTTATACGTTATACTTTGTACGTTATACGTTATACGTTATACGTTATGCGTTATAGGATATACGTTATACGTTATACGTTATACGTTATACGTTATACTTTATACGTTATACGTTATACGTTATACGTTATACGTTATACGTTATACTTTATACGTTATACGTTATACGTTATATGTTATACGTTATACGTTATACGTTATACGTTATACGTTATACGTTATACGTTATACGTTATACGTTATACGTTGTACGTTGTACGTTATACGTTATACGTTATACGTTATACGTTATACGTTATACGTAATATGTAATACGTCATACGTTATACGTTATACGTTATACGTTATACGTTATACGTTATACGTTATACGTTATACGTTATACGTGATACGTTATACGTTATACGTTATACGTTATACGTTATACGTTATGCGTTATACGTTATACGTTATACGTTATACGTTATACGTTATACGTTATACGTTATACGTTATACGTTATACGTTATACGTTATACGTTATACGTTATACGTTATACGTTATACGTTATACTTTGTACGTTATACGTTATACGTTATACGTTATGCGTTATAGGATATACGTTATACGTCAGACGTTATACGTTATACGTTATATGTTATACGTTATGCGTTATACGTTATACGTTATACGTTCTACGTTATACGTTATACGTTAAACGTTGTACGTTATACGTTATACGTTATATGTTATACGTTATACGTTATACGTTATGCGTTATACGTTATACGTTATACGTTATACGTTATACGTTATACGTTATACGTTATACGTTATACTTTGTACGTTATTCGTTATACGTTATACGTTAAACGTTGTACGTTATACGTTATACGTTATACGTTACACGTTATACGTTATACGTTATACGTTATATAATACGTTATACGTTATACGTTATACGTTATACGTTATACGTTATACGTTATACGTTATACGTTATACGTTATACGTTATACGTTATACGTTATACGTTATACTTTGTACGTTATACGTTATACGTTATACGTTATGCGTTATAGGATATACGTTATACGTTATACGTTATACGTTATACGTTATACGTCATACGTTATACGTTATACGTTATACGTTATACGTTCTACGTTATACGTTATACGTTAAACGTTGTACGTTATACGTTATACGTTATACGTTATACGTTATACGTTATACGTTTTACGTTATACGTTATACGTTATACGTCATACGTTATACGTTATACGTTATACGTTATACGTTATACGTTATACGTTATACGTTATACGTTATGCGTTATACGTTATACGTTATACGTTGTACGTTATACGTTATACGTTATGCGTTATAGGATATACGTTATACGTTATGCGTTATACGTTATACGTTATACATTATACGTTATACGTTATACGTTATACGTCATACGTTATACGTTATACGTTATACGTTATACGTTATACGTTATACGTTATACGTTATACGTTATACGTTATACGTTATACGTTATACGTTATACGTTATACGTTATACGTTATACGTTATACGTTATACGTTATACGTTATACGGTGTACGTTATACGTTAAAACGTTATACGTAATACGTTATACGTTATACGTTATACGGAATACGTTATACGTTATACGTTATACGTCATACGTGATAAGTTATACTTTATACGTTATACGTTATACGATATACGTTATACGTTATACGTTATACGTTATACGTTATACGTTATGCGTTATACGTTATGCGTTATACGTTATGCGTTATACGTTATACGTTATACGTTATACGTTATACGTTATACGTTATACGTTATACGTTATACTTTGTACGTTATACGTTATACGTTATACGTTATGCGTTATAGGATATACGTTATACGTTGTACGTTATACGTTATACGTTATACGTTATACGTTATACGTTATACGTTAGACGCTATACGTTATACGTAATATGTAATACGTCATACGTTTTACGTTAATCGTTATACGTTATACGTTATACGTTATACGTTATACGTTATACGTTATACGTTATGCGTTATACGTTATACGTTATACGTTCTACGTTATACGTTATACGTTAAACGTTGTACGTTATACGTTATACGTTATATGTTATACGTTATACGTTATACGTTATGCGTTATACGTTATACGTTATACGTTATACGTTATACGTTATACGTTATACGTTATACTTTGTACGTTATTCGTTATACGTTATACGTTAAACGTTGTACGTTATACGTTATACGTTATACGTTACACGTTATACGTTATACGTTATACGTTATATAATACGTTATACGTTATACGTTATACGTTATACGTTATACGTTATACGTTATACGTTATACGTTATACGTTATACGTTATACGTTATACGTTATACTTTGTACGTTATACGTTATACGTTATACGTTATGCGTTATAGGATATACGTTATACGTTATACGTTATACGTTATACGTTATACTTTATACGTTATACGTTATACGTTATACGTTATACGTTATACGTTATACTTTATACGTTATACGTTATACGTTATATGTTATACGTTATACGTTATACGTTATACGTTATACGTTATACGTTATACGTTATACGTTATACGTTATACGTTGTACGTTGTACGTTATACGTTATACGTTATACGTTATACGTTATACGTTATACGTAATATGTAATACGTCATACGTTATACGTTATACGTTATACGTTATACGTTATACGTTATACGTTATACGTTATACGTTATACGTGATACGTTATACGTTATACGTTATACGTTATACGTTATACGTTATGCGTTATACGTTATACGTTATACGTTATACGTTATACGTTATACGTTATACGTTATACGTTATACGTTATACGTTATACGTTATACGTTATACGTTATACGTTATACGTTATACGTTATACTTTGTACGTTATACGTTATACGTTATACGTTATGCGTTATAGGATATACGTTATACGTCAGACGTTATACGTTATACGTTATATGTTATACGTTATGCGTTATACGTTATACGTTATACGTTCTACGTTATACGTTATACGTTAAACGTTGTACGTTATACGTTATACGTTATATGTTATACGTTATACGTTATACGTTATGCGTTATACGTTATACGTTATACGTTATACGTTATACGTTATACGTTATACGTTATACGTTATACTTTGTACGTTATTCGTTATACGTTATACGTTAAACGTTGTACGTTATACGTTATACGTTATACGTTACACGTTATACGTTATACGTTATACGTTATATAATACGTTATACGTTATACGTTATACGTTATACGTTATACGTTATACGTTATACGTTATACGTTATACGTTATACGTTATACGTTATACGTTATACTTTGTACGTTATACGTTATACGTTATACGTTATGCGTTATAGGATATACGTTATACGTTATACGTTATACGTTATACGTTATACTTTATACGTTATACGTTATACGTTATACGTTATACGTTATACGTTATACGTTATACGTTATACTTTATACGTTATATGTTATACGTTATACGTTATACGTTATACGTTATACGTTATACGTTATACGTTATACGTTATACGTTATACGTTGTACGTTGTACGTTATACGTTATACGTTATACGTTATACGTTATACGTTATACGTTATACGTAATATGTAATACGTCATACGTTATACGTTATACGTTATACGTTATACGTTATACGTTATACGTTATACGTTATACGTTATACGTGATACGTTATACGTTATACGTTATACGTTATACGTTATACGTTATGCGTTATACGTTATACGTTATACGTTATACGTTATACGTTATACGTTATACGTTATACGTTATACGTTATACGTTATACGTTATACGTTATACGTTATACTTTGTACGTTATACGTTATACGTTATACGTTATGCGTTATAGGATATACGTTATACGTCAGACGTTATACGTTATACGTTATATGTTATACGTTATAAGTTATACGTTATACATTATACGTTATACGTTCTACGTTATACGTTATACGTTAAACGCTGTACGTTATACGTTATTCGTTATACGTTATACGTTATACGTTATACGTTAGACGCTATACGTTATACGTTATACGTTCTACGTTATACGTTATACGTTAGACGTTGTACGTTATACGTTATACGTTATACGTTATACGTTATACGTTATACGTTATGCGTTATAGGATATACGTTATACGTTATACGTTGTACGTTATACGTTATACGTTATACGTTATACGTTATACGTTATACGTTATACGTTATACGTTATACGTTATACGTTATACGTTATACGTTATACTTTGTACGTTATACGTTATACGTTATACGTTATGCGTTATACGTTATACGTTATGCGTTATAGGATATACGTTATACGTTATGCGTTATACGTTATACGTTATACATTATACGTTATACGTTATACGTTATACGTCATACGTTATACGTTATACGTTATACGTTATACGTTCTACGTTATACGTTATACGTTAAACGTTGTACGTTATACGTTATACGTTATACGTTATACGTTATACGTTATACGTTTTACGTTATACGTTATACGTTATACGTCATACGTTATACGTTATACGTTATACGTTATACGTTATACGTTATACGTTATACGTTATACGTTATGCGTTATACGTTATACGTTATACGTTGTACGTTATACGTTATACGTTATGCGTTATAGGATATACGTTATACGTTATGCGTTATACGTTATACGTTATACATTATACGTTATACGTTATACGTTATACGTCATACGTTATACGTTATACGTTATACTTTATACGTTATACGTTATACGTTATACGTTATACGTTATACGTTATACGTTATACGTTATACGTTATACGTTATACGGTGTACGTTATACGTTAAAACGTTATACGTAATACGTTATACGTTATACGTTATACGTTATACGGAATACGTTATACGTTATACGTTATACGTCATACGTGATAAGTTATACTTTATACGTTATACGTTATACGATATACGTTATACGTTATACGTTATACGTTATACGTTATACGTTATACGTTATACGTTATACGTTATACGTTATACGTCATACGTTATGGGTTATACGTTATACGTTATACGTTATACGTTATACGTTATACGTTATACGTTATACGTTACAAGTTATACGTTATACGTTATACGATATACGTCATAGGTTACACGATACACGTTATACGTTACACGTAATATGTAATACGTTATACGTTTTACGTTATTCGATATACGTTATACGTTATACGTTATACGTTATACGTTACACGCTATACGTTATACGTTATACGTTATACGTTATACGTTATACGTTATACGTTATACGTTATACGATATACGTTATACGTTATACGTTATACGTTATACGTTATACGTTATACGTTATACGTTATACGTTATACGTTTTACGTTATACGTTATACGTTATACGTTATACGTTATACGTTAAACGTTCTACGTTATACGTTATACGTTATACGTTATACGTTATACGTTATACGTTATACGTTATACGTTATACGTTATACGTTATACGTTATACGTTATACGTTATACGTTATACGTTATACGTTATACTTTGTACGTTATACGTTATACGTTATACGTTATGCGTTATACGTTATACGTTATACGTTATACGTTATACGTTATACGTTATACGTAATATGTAATACGTCATACGTTTTACGTTAATCGTTATACGTTATACGTTATACGCTATACGTTATACGTTATACGTTATACGTTATACGTTATACGTTATACGTTATACGTTATACGTTAGACGCTATACGTTATACGTTATACGTTCTACGTTATACGTTATACGTTAAACGTTGTACGTTATACGTTATACGTTATACGTTATACGTTATACGTTATACGTTATGCGTTATAGGATATACGTTATACGTTATACGTTGTACGTTATACGTTATACGTTATGCGTTATACGTCATGCGATATACGTTATACGTTATTCGTTACACGTTATACGTTAAACGTTGTACGTTATACGTTATACGTTATACGTTATACGTTATACGTTATACGTTATACGTTATATAATACGTTATACGTTATACGTTATACGTTATACGTTATACGTTATACGTTATACGTTGTACGTTATACGTTATACGTTATGCGTTATAGGATATACGTTATACGTTATGCGTTATACGTTATACGTTATACATTATACGTTATACGTTATGCGTTATACGTCATACGTCATACGTTATACGTTATACGTTATACGTTATACGTTATACGTTATACGTTATACGTTATACGTTATACGTTATACGTTATACGTTATACGTTATACGTTATACTTTGTACGTTATACGTTATACGTTATACGTTATGCGTTATACGTTATACGTTATACGTTATACGTTATACGTTATACGTTATACGTAATATGTAATACGTCATACGTTTTACGTTAATCGTTATACGTTATACGTTATACGCTATACGTTATACGTTATACGTTATACGTTATACGTTATACGTTATACGTTATACGTTATACGTTAGACGCTATACGTTATACGTTATACGTTCTACGTTATACGTTATACGTTAAACGTTGTACGTTATACGTTATACGTTATACGTTATACGTTATACGTTATACGTTATGCGTTATAGGATATACGTTATACGTTATACGTTGTACGTTATACGTTATACGTTATGCGTTATACGTCATGCGATATACGTTATACGTTATTCGTTACACGTTATACGTTAAACGTTGTACGTTATACGGTATACGTTATACGTTATACGTTATACGTTATACGTTATACGTTATATAATACGTTATACGTTATACGTTATACGTTATACGTTATACGTTATACGTTATACGTTGTACGTTATACGTTATACGTTATGCGTTATAGGATATACGTTATACGTTATGCGTTATACGTTATACGTTATACATTATACGTTATACGTTATGCGTTATACGTCATACGTCATACGTTATACGTTATACGTTATACGTTATACGTTCTACGTTATACGTTATACGTTAAACGTTGTACGTTATACGTTATACGTTATACGTTATACGTTATACGTTATACGTTTTACGTTATACGTTATACGTTATACGTCATACGTTATACGTTATACGTTATACGTTATACGTTATACGTTATACGTTATACGTTATACGTTATGCGTTATACGTTATACGTTATACGTTGTACGTTATACGTTATACGTTATGCGTTATAGGATATACGTTATACGTTATGCGTTATACGTTATACGTTATACATTATACGTTATACGTTATACGTTATACGTCATACGTTATACGTTATACGTTATACGTTATACGTTATACGTTATACGTTATACGTTATACGTTATACGTTATACGTTATACGTTATACGTTATACGTTATACGTTATACGTTATACGTTATACGTTATACGTTATACGTTATACGGTGTACGTTATACGTTAAAACGTTATACGTAATACGTTATACGTTATACGTTATACGGAATACGTTATACGTTATACGTTATACGTCATACGTGATAAGTTATACTTTATACGTTATACGTTATACGATATACGTTATACGTTATACGTTATACGTTATACGTTATACGTTATGCGTTATACGTTATGCGTTATACGTTATGCGTTATACGTTATACGTTATACGTTATACGTTATACGTTATACGTTATACGTTATACGTTATACTTTGTACGTTATACGTTATACGTTATACGTTATGCGTTATAGGATATACGTTATACGTTGTACGTTATACGTTATACGTTATACGTTATACGTTATACGTTATACGTTAGACGCTATACGTTATACGTAATATGTAATACGTCATACGTTTTACGTTAATCGTTATACGTTATACGTTATACGTTATACGTTATACGTTATACGTTATACGTTATGCGTTATACGTTATACGTTATACGTTCTACGTTATACGTTATACGTTAAACGTTGTACGTTATACGTTATACGTTATATGTTATACGTTATACGTTATACGTTATGCGTTATACGTTATACGTTATACGTTATACGTTATACGTTATACGTTATACGTTATACTTTGTACGTTATTCGTTATACGTTATACGTTAAACGTTGTACGTTATACGTTATACGTTATACGTTACACGTTATACGTTATACGTTATACGTTATATAATACGTTATACGTTATACGTTATACGTTATACGTTATACGTTATACGTTATACGTTATACGTTATACGTTATACGTTATACGTTATACGTTATACTTTGTACGTTATACGTTATACGTTATACGTTATGCGTTATAGGATATACGTTATACGTTATACGTTATACGTTATACGTTATACTTTATACGTTATACGTTATACGTTATACGTTATACGTTATACGTTATACTTTATACGTTATACGTTATACGTTATATGTTATACGTTATACGTTATACGTTATACGTTATACGTTATACGTTATACGTTATACGTTATACGTTATACGTTGTACGTTGTACGTTATACGTTATACGTTATACGTTATACGTTATACGTTATACGTAATATGTAATACGTCATACGTTATACGTTATACGTTATACGTTATACGTTATACGTTATACGTTATACGTTATACGTTATACGTGATACGTTATACGTTATACGTTATACGTTATACGTTATACGTTATGCGTTATACGTTATACGTTATACGTTATACGTTATACGTTATACGTTATACGTTATACGTTATACGTTATACGTTATACGTTATACGTTATACGTTATACGTTATACGTTATACGTTATACTTTGTACGTTATACGTTATACGTTATACGTTATGCGTTATAGGATATACGTTATACGTCAGACGTTATACGTTATACGTTATATGTTATACGTTATGCGTTATACGTTATACGTTATACGTTCTACGTTATACGTTATACGTTAAACGTTGTACGTTATACGTTATACGTTATATGTTATACGTTATACGTTATACGTTATGCGTTATACGTTATACGTTATACGTTATACGTTATACGTTATACGTTATACGTTATACGTTATACTTTGTACGTTATTCGTTATACGTTATACGTTAAACGTTGTACGTTATACGTTATACGTTATACGTTACACGTTATACGTTATACGTTATACGTTATATAATACGTTATACGTTATACGTTATACGTTATACGTTATACGTTATACGTTATACGTTATACGTTATACGTTATACGTTATACGTTATACGTTATACTTTGTACGTTATACGTTATACGTTATACGTTATGCGTTATAGGATATACGTTATACGTTATACGTTATACGTTATACGTTATACTTTATACGTTATACGTTATACGTTATACGTTATACGTTATACGTTATACGTTATACGTTATACTTTATACGTTATATGTTATACGTTATACGTTATACGTTATACGTTATACGTTATACGTTATACGTTATACGTTATACGTTATACGTTATACGTTGTACGTTGTACGTTATACGTTATACGTTATACGTTATACGTTATACGTTATACGTTATACGTAATATGTAATACGTCATACGTTATACGTTATACGTTATACGTTATACGTTATACGTTATACGTTATACGTTATACGTTATACGTGATACGTTATACGTTATACGTTATACGTTATACGTTATACGTTATGCGTTATACGTTATACGTTATACGTTATACGTTATACGTTATACGTTATACGTTATACGTTATACGTTATACGTTATACGTTATACGTTATACGTTATACTTTGTACGTTATACGTTATACGTTATACGTTATGCGTTATAGGATATACGTTATACGTCAGACGTTATACGTTATACGTTATATGTTATACGTTATAAGTTATACGTTATACATTATACGTTATACGTTCTACGTTATGCGTTATACGTTAAACGCTGTACGTTATACGTTATTCGTTATACGTTATACGTTATACGTTATACGTTAGACGCTATACGTTATACGTTATACGTTCTACGTTATACGTTATACGTTAGACGTTGTACGTTATACGTTATACGTTATACGTTATACGTTATACGTTATACGTTATGCGTTATAGGATATACGTTATACGTTATACGTTGTACGTTATACGTTATACGTTATACGTTATACGTTATACGTTATACGTTATACGTGATACGTTATACGTTATACGTTATACGTTATACGTTATACGTTATGCGTTATACGTTATACGTTATACGTTATACGTTATACGTTATACGTTATACGTTATACGTTATACGTTATACGTTATACGTTATACGTTATACGTTATACTTTGTACGTTATACGTTATACGTTATACGTTATGCGTTATAGGATATACGTTATACGTCAGACGTTATACGTTATACGTTATATGTTATACGTTATAAGTTATACGTTATACATTATACGTTATACGTTCTACGTTATGCGTTATACGTTAAACGCTGTACGTTATACGTTATTCGTTATACGTTATACGTTATACGTTATACGTTAGACGCTATACGTTATACGTTATACGTTCTACGTTATACGTTATACGTTAGACGTTGTACGTTATACGTTATACGTTATACGTTATACGTTATACGTTATACGTTATGCGTTATAGGATATACGTTATACGTTATACGTTGTACGTTATACGTTATACGTTATACGTTATACGTTATACGTTATACGTTATACGTTATACGTTATACGTTATACGTTATACGTTATACGTTATACGTTATACGTTATACGTTATACGTTATACGTTATACGTTATACGTTATGGGTTATACGTTATACGTTATACGTTATACGTTATACGTTATACGTTATACGTTATACGTTACAAGTTATACGTTATACGTTATACGATATACGTCATAGGTTACACGATACACGTTATACGTTACACGTAATATGTAATACGTTATACGTTTTACGTTATTCGATATGCGTTATACGTTATACGTTATACGTTATACGTTATACGTTATACGTTATACGTTATACGTTATACGTTATACGTTATACGTTATACGTTATACGTTATACGATATACGTTATACGTTATACGTTATACGTTATACGTTATACGTCATAGCTTACACGATACACGTTAAACGTCATACGTTATACGTTACACGTTATACGTCACACGTTATACGTTATACGTTACACGTTATACGTTATACGTTATACGTTATACGTTAAACGATCTACGTTATACGTTATACGTTATACGTTATACGTTATACGTTATACGTTATACGTTATACGTTATACGTTATACGTTATACGTTATACGTTATACGTTATACGTTATACGTTATACGTTATACGATATACGTTATACGTTATACGTTATATGTTATACGTTATACGTTATACGTTATACGTTATACGTTATGGGTTATACGTTATACGTTATACGTTATACGTTATACGTTATACGTTATACGTTATACGTTATACGTTATACGTTTCAAGTTATACGTTATACGTTATACGATATACGTCATAGGTTACACGATACACGTTATACGTTACACGTAATATGTAATACGTTATACGTTATACGTTATACGTTATACGTTATACGTTATGGGTTATACGTTATACGTTATACGTTATACGTTATACGTTATACGTTATACGTTATACGTTATACGTTACAAGTTATACGTTATACGTTATACGATATACGTCATAGGTTACACGATACACGTTATACGTTACACGTAATATGTAATACGTTATACATTTTACGTTATTCGATATACGTTATACGTTATACGTTATACGTTATACAATATACGTTATACGTTATACGTTATACGTTATACGATATACGTTATACGTTATACGTTATACGTTATACGTTATACGTTATACGTTATACGTTATACGTTATACGTTATACGTTATACGTTATACGTTATACGTTATACGTTATACGTTATACGATATACGTTATACGTTATACGTTATACGTTATACGTTATACGATATACGTTATACGTTATACGTTATACGTTATACGTTATACGTTATACGTTATACGTTATACGTTATACGTTATACGTTATACGTTATACGTTATACGTTATACGTTATACGTTATACGTTATACGTTATACGTTACAAGTTATACGTTATACGTTATACGATATACGTCATAGGTTACACGATACACGTTATACGTTACACGTAATATGTAATACGTTATACGTTTTACGTTATTCGATATACGTTATACGTTATACGTTATACGTTATACGTTACACGCTATACGTTATACGTTATACGTTATACGTTATACGTTATACGTGATACGTTATACGTTATACGTTATACGTTATACGTTATACGTTATACGTTATACGTTATACGTTATACGTTATACGTTATACGTTATACGTTATACGATATACGTTATACGTTATACGTTATACGTTATACGTTATACGTTATACGTTATACGTTATACGTTATACGTTATACGTTATACGTTATACGTTATACGTTATACGTTATACGTTTTACGTTATACGTTATACGTTATACGTTATACGTTATACGTTATACGTTATACGTTATACGTTATACGTTATACGTTATACGTTATACGTTATACGTTATACGTTATACGTTATACGTTATACGTTATACGTTATACGTTATACGATATACGTTATACGTTATACTTTATACGTTATACGTTATACGTTATACGTCATAGCTTACACGATACACGTTAAACGTCATACGTTATACGATACACGTTATACGTCACACGTTATACGTTATACGTTACACGTTATACGTTATACGTTATACGTTATACGTTAAACGTTCTACGTTCTACGTTATACGTTATACGTTATACGTTATACGTTATACGTTATACGTTATACGTTATACGTTATACGTTATACGTTATACGTTATACGTTATACGTTATACGTTATACTTTATACGTTATACGTTATACGTTATACGTTATACGTTTTACGTTATACGTTATACGTTATACGTTATACGTTATACGTTATACGTTATACGTTATACGTTATACGTTATACGTTATACATTATACGTTATACGTTATACGTTATGCGTTATACGTTATGCGTTATACGTTATGCGTTATACGTTCTACGTTATACGCTATACGTTATACGTTATACGTTATACGTTATACGTTATACGATATACGTTATACGTTATACGTTATACGTTATACGTTATACGTTATACGTTATAAGTTATACGTTATACGTTATACGGTATACGTTATACGTTATACGTTATACGTTATACGTTATACGTTATACGTTATACGGTGTACGTTATACGTTAAAACGTTATACGTAATACGTTATACGTTATACGGAATACGTTATACGTTATACGTTATACGTTATGCGTTATAGGATATACGTTATACGTTATGCGTTATACGTTATACGTTATACATTATACGTTATACGTTATACGTTATACGACATACGTCATACGTTATACGTTATACGTTATACGTTATACGTTCTACGTTATACGTTATACGTTAAACGTTGTACGTTATACGTTATACGTTATACGTTATACGTTATACGTTATACGTTTTACGTTATACGTTATACGTTATACGTCATACGTTATACGTTATGCGTTATAGGATATACGTTATACGTTATGCGTTATACGTTATACGTTATACATTATACGTTATACGTTATACGTTATACGTCATACGTCATACGTTATACGTTATACGTTATACGTTATACGTTCTACGTTATACGTTATACGTTAAACGTTGTACGTTATACGTTATACGTTATACGTTATACGTTATACGTTATACGTTTTACGTTATACGTTATACGTTATACGTCATACGTTATACGTTATACGTTATACGTTATACGTTATACGTTATACGTTATACGTTATACGTTATGCGTTATACGTTATACGTTATACGTTGTACGTTATACGTTATACGTTATGCGTTATAGGATATACGTTATACGTTATGCGTTATACGTTATACGTTATACATTATACGTTATACGTTATACGTTATACGTCATACGTTATACGTTATACGTTATACGTTATACGTTATACGTTATACGTTATACGTTATACGTTATACGTTATACGTTATACGTTATACGTTATACGTTATACGTTATACATTATACGTTATACGTTATACGTTATACGTTATACGGTGTACGTTATACGTTAAAACGTTATACGTAATACGTTATACGTTATACGTTATACGGAATACGTTATACGTTATACGTTATACGTCATACGTGATAAGTTATACTTTATACGTTATACGTTATACGATATACGTTATACGTTATACGTTATACGTTATACGTTATACGTTATGCGTTATACGTTATGCGTTATACGTTATGCGTTATACGTTATGCGTTATACGTTATACGTTATACGTTATACGTTATACGTTATACGTTATACGTTATACGTTATACGTTATACGTTATACGTTATACGTTATACGTTATACGTTATACGTTATACGTTATACGTTATACGTTATACGTTATACGTTATACGTTATACGTTATACGTTATACGTTATACGTTATACGTTATACGTTATACGTTGTACGTTATACGTTATACGTTATACGTTATACGTTATACGTTATACGTTATACGTTATGCGTTATACGTTATGCGTTATACGTTATGCGTTATACGTTATACGTTATACGTTATACGTTATACGTTATACGTTATACGTTATACGTTATACGTTATACGTTATACGTTATACGTTATACGTTATACGTTATACGTTATACGTTATACGTTATACGTTATACGTTATACGTTATACGTTATACGTTATACGTTATACGGTGTACGTTATACGTTAAAACGTTATACGTAATACGTTATACGTTATACGTTATACGGAATACGTTATACGTTATACGTTATACGTCATACGAGATAAGTTATACTTTATACGTTATACGTTATACGATATACGTTATACGTTATACGTTATACGTTATACGTTATACGTTATACGTTATACGTTATACGTTATACGTCATACGTTATGGGTTATACGTTATACGTTATACGTTATACGTTATACGTTATACGTTATACGTTACAAGTTATACGTTATACGTTATACGATATACGTCATAGGTTACACGATACACGTTATACGTTACACGTAATATGTAATACGTTATACGTTTTACGTTATTCGATATACGTTATACGTTATACGTTATACGTTATACGTTACACGCTATACGTTATACGTTATACGTTATACGTTATACGTTATACGTTATACGT
This sequence comes from Ptiloglossa arizonensis, assembly GCF_051014685.1. Taxonomy (NCBI): domain Eukaryota; kingdom Metazoa; phylum Arthropoda; class Insecta; order Hymenoptera; family Colletidae; genus Ptiloglossa; species Ptiloglossa arizonensis. The sequence goes on from NW_027478902.1 coordinate 42,694, forward strand.
TATACGTTATACGTTATACGTTATACGTTATACGTTATACGTTATACGTTATACGATATACGTTATACGTTATACGTTATACGTTATACGTTATACGTTATACGTTATACGTTATACGTTATACGTTTTACGTTATACGTTATACGTTATACGTTATACGTTATACGTTAAACGTTCTACGTTATACGTTATACGTTATACGTTATACGTTATACGTTATACGTTATACGTTATACGTTATACGTTATACGTTATACGTTATACGTTATACGTTATGGGTTATACGTTATACGTTATACGTTATACGTTATACGTTATGCGTTATACGTTATACGTTATACGTTATACGTCATACGTTATACGTTATACGTTATACGTTATACGATATACGTTATACGTTATACGTTATACGTTATACGTTATACGTTATACGTCATAGCTTACACGATACACGTTAAACGTCATACGTTATACGTTACACGTTATACGTCACACGTTATACGTTATACGTTACACGTTATACGTTATACGTTATACGTTATACGTTAAACGTTCTACGTTATACGTTATACGTTATACGTTATACGTTATACGTTATACGTTATACGTTATACGTTATACGTTATACGTTATACGTTATACGTTATACGTTATACGTTATACGTTATGGGTTATACGTTATACGTTATACGTTATACGTTATACGTTATACGTTATACGTTATACGTTACAAGTTATACGTTATACGTTATACGATATACGTCATAGGTTACACGATACACGTTATACGTTACACGTAATATGTAATACGTTATACGTTTTACGTTATTCGATATGCGTTATACGTTATACGTTATACGTTATACGTTATACGTTATACGTTATACGTTATACGTTATACGTTATACGTTATACGTTATACGTTATACGTTATACGATATACGTTATACGTTATACGTTATACGTTATACGTTATACGTCATAGCTTACACGATACACGTTAAACGTCATACGTTATACGTTACACGTTATACGTCACACGTTATACGTTATACGTTACACGTTATACGTTATACGTTATACGTTATACGTTAAACGTTCTACGTTATACGTTATACGTTATACGTTATACGTTATACGTTATACGTTATACGTTATACGTTATACGTTATACGTTATACGTTATACGTTATACGTTATACGTTATACGTTATACGTTATACGATATACGTTATACGTTATACGTTATATGTTATACGTTATACGTTATACGTTATACGTTATACGTTATGGGTTATACGTTATACGATATACGTTATACGTTATACGTTATACGTTATACGTTATACGTTATACGTTTCAAGTTATACGTTATACGTTATACGATATACGTCATAGGTTACACGATACACGTTATACGTTACACGTAATATGTAATACGTTATACGTTATACGTTATACGTTATACGTTATACGTTATGGGTTATACGTTATACGTTATACGTTATACGTTATACGTTATACGTTATACGTTATACGTTATACGTTACAAGTTATACGTTATACGTTATACGATATACGTCATAGGTTACACGATACACGTTATACGTTACACGTAATATGTAATACGTTATACGTTTTACGTTATTCGATATACGTTATACGTTATACGTTATACGTTATACGTTACACGCTATACGTTATACGTTATACGTTATACGTTATACGTTATACGTGATACGTTATACGTTATACGTTATACGTTATACGTTATACGTTATACGTTATACGTTATACGTTATACGTTATACGTTATACGTTATACGTTATACGATATACGTTATACGTTATACGTTATACGTTATACGTTATACGTTATACGTTATACGTTATACGTTATACGTTATACGTTATACGTTATACGTTATACGTTATACGTTATACGTTTTACGTTATACGTTATACGTTATACGTTATACGTTATACGTTATACGTTATACGTTATACGTTATACGTTATACGTTATACGTTATACGTTATACGTTATACGTTATACGTTATACGTTATACGTTATACGTTATACGTTATACGATATACGTTATACGTTATACTTTATACGTTATACGTTATACGTTATACGTCATAGCTTACACGATACACGTTAAACGTCATACGTTATACGATACACGTTATACGTCACACGTTATACGTTATACGTTACACGTTATACGTTATACGTTATACGTTATACGTTAAACGTTCTACGTTCTACGTTATACGTTATACGTTATACGTTATACGTTATACGTTATACGTTATACGTTATACGTTATACGTTATACGTTATACGTTATACGTTATACGTTATACGTTATACTTTATACGTTATACGTTATACGTTATACGTTATACGTTTTACGTTATACGTTATACGTTATACGTTATACGTTATACGTTATACGTTATACGTTATACGTTATACGTTATACGTTATACGTTATACGTTATACATTATACGTTATACGTTATACGTTATGCGTTATACGTTATGCGTTATACGTTATGCGTTATACGTTCTACGTTATACGTTATACGTTATACGCTATACGTTATACGTTATACGTTATACGATATACGTTATACGTTATACGTTATACGTTATACGTTATACGTTATACGTTATAAGTTATACGTTATACGTTATACGGTATACGTTATACGTTATACGTTATACGTTATACGTTATACGTTATACGTTATACGTTATACGGTGTACGTTATACGTTAAAACGTTATACGTAATACGTTATACGTTATACGGAATACGTTATACGTTATACGTTATACGTCATACGTGATAAGTTATACTTTATACGTTATACGTTATACGATATACGTTATACGTTATACGTTATACGTTATACGTTATACGTTTTACGTTATACGTTATACGTTATACGTTATACGTTATACGTTATACGTTATACGTTATACGTTATACGTTATACGTTATACGTTATACGTTATACGTTATACGTTATACGATATACGTTATACGTTATACGTTATACGTTATACGTTATACGATATACGTTATACGTTATACGTTATACGTTATACGTTATACGTTATACGTTATACGTTATACGTCATACGTTATGGGTTATACGTTATACGTTATACGTTCTACGTTATACGTTATACGTTATACGTTACAAGTTATACGTTATACGTTATACGATATACGTCATAGGTTACACGATACACTTTATACGTTACACGTAATATGTAATACGTTATACGTTTTACGTTATTCGATATACGTTATACGTTATACGTTATACGTTATACGTTACACGCTATACGTTATACGTTATACGTTATACGTTATACGTTATACGTTATACGTTATACGTTATACGTAATACGTTATACGTTATACGATATACGTTATACGTTATACGTTATACGTTATACGTTATACGTTATACGTTATACGTTATACGTTATACGTTATACGTTATACGTTATACGTTTTACGTTATACGTCATAGGTTACACGATACACGTTATACGTTACACGTAATATGTAATACGTTATACGTTATACGTTATACGTTATACGTTATACGTTATGGGTTATACGTTATACGTTATACGTTATACGTTATACGTTATACGTTATACGTTATACGTTATACGTTACAAGTTATACGTTATACGTTATACGATATACGTCATAGGTTACACGATACACGTTATACGTTACACGTAATATGTAATACGTTATACATTTTACGTTATTCGATATACGTTATACGTTATACGTTATACGTTATACGTTACACGCTATACGTTTTACGTTATACGTTATACGTTATACGTTATACGTTATACGTTATACGTTATACGTTATACGTTATACGTTATACGTTATACGATATACGTTATACGTTATACGTTATACGTTATACGTTATACGTTATACGTTATACGTTATACGTTATACGTTATACGTCATACGTGATAAGTTATACTTTATACGTTATACGTTATACGATATACGTTATACGTTATACGTTATACGTTATACGTTATACGTTATACGTTATACGTTATACGTTATACGTTATACGTTATACGTTATACGTTATACGTTATACGTTATACGTTATACGTTATACGTTATACGTTATTCGATATACGTTATACGTTATACGTTATACGTTATACGTTACACGCTATACGTTATACGTTATACGTTATACGTTATACGTTATACGTGATACGTTATACGTTATACGTTATACGTTATACGTTATACGTTATACGTTATACGTTATACGTTATACGTTATACGTTATACGTTATACGTTATACGATATACGTTATACGTTATACGTTATACGTTATACGTTATACGTTATACGTTATACGTTATACGTTATACGTTATACGTTATACGTTATACGTTATACGTTATACGTTATACGTTATACGTTTTACGTTATACGTTATACGTTATACGTTATACGTTATACGTTATACGTTATACGTTATACGTTATACGTTATACGTTATACGTTATACGTTATACATTATACGTTATACGTTATACGATATACGTTATACGTTATACGTTTTACGTTATTCGATATACGTTATACGTTATACGTTATACGTTATACGTTATACGTTATACGTTATACGATATACGTTATACGTTATACGATATACGTTATACGTTATACGTTATACGTTATACGTTATACGTTATACGTTATACGTAATACGTTATACGTTATACGTTATACGATATACGTTATACGTTATACGTTATACGTTATACGTTATACGTTATACGTTATACGTTATACGTTATACGTTATACGTTATACGTTATACGTTATACGTTATGGGTTATACGTTATACGTTATACGTTATACGATATACGTCATAGGTTACACGATACACGTTATACGTTACACGTAATATGTAATACGTTATACGTTTTACGTTATTCGATATACGTTATACGTTATACGTTATACGTTATACGTTACACGCTATACGTTTTACGTTATACGTTATACGTTATACGTTATACGTTATACGTTATACGTTATACGTTATACGTTATACGTTATACGTTATACGATATACGTTATACGTTATACGTTATACGTTATACGTTATACGTTATACGTTATACGTTATACGTTATACGTTATACGTTATGGGTTATACGTTATACGTTATACGTTATACGTTATACGTTATACGTTATACGTTATACGTTATACGTTATACGTTATACGTTATACGATATACGTTATACGTTATACGTTATACGTTATACGTTATACGTTATACGTTATACGTTATACGTTATACGTTATACGTTATACGTTATACGTTATGGGTTATACGTTATACGTTATACGTTATACGTTATACGTTATACGTTATACGTTATACGTTACAAGTTATACGTTATACGTTATACGTTATACGATATACGTCATAGGTTACACGATACACGTTATACGTTACACGTAATATGTAATACGTTATACGTTTTACGTTATTCGATATACGTTATACGTTATACGTTATACGTTATACGTTACACGCTATACGTTTTACGTTATACGTTATACGTTATACGTTATACGTTATACGTTATACGTTATACGTTATACGTTATACGTTATACGATATACGTTATACGTTATACGTTATACGTTATACGTTATACGATATACGTTATACGTTATACGTTATACGTTATACGTTATACGTTATACGTTATACGTTATACGTCATACGTTATGGGTTATACGTTATACGTTATACGTTATACGTTATACGTTATACGTTATACGTTACAAGTTATACGTTATACGTTATACGATATACGTCATAGGTTACACGATACACTTTATACGTTACACGTAATATGTAATACGTTATACGTTTTACGTTATTCGATATACGTTATACGTTATACGTTATACGTTATACGTTACACGCTATACGTTATACGTTATACGTTTTACGTTATACGTTATACGTTATACGTTATACGTTATACGTTATACGTTATACGTTATACGATATACGTTATACGTTATACGTTATACGTTATACGTTATACGTTATACGTTATACGTTATACGTTATACGTTATACGTTATACGTTATACGTTTTACGTTATACGTCATAGGTTACACGATACACGTTATACGTTATACGTAATATGTAATGCGTTATACGTTTTACGTTATTCGTTATACGTTCTTCGTTACACGTTGTACGTTATACGTTATGCGTTATACGTTACACGTTATATGTTATTCCTGATACGTTATACGTTATACGTTATACGTTATACGTTATACGTTATACGTTGTACGTTATACGTTATACGTTATACGTTATACGTTATACGTTATACGTTATACGTTATACGTTATACGTTATACGTTATACGTTATACGTTAAACGTTATACGTTATACGTTATACGTTATACGTTATACGATATACGTCATAGGTTACACGATACACGTTATACGTTATACGTAATATGTAATACGTTATACGTTTTACGTTATTCGATATACGTTATACGTTATACGTTATACGTTATACGTTATACGTTATGCGTTATACGTTCTACGTTATACGTTATACGTTATACGTTATACGTTATACGTTATACGTTATGCGTTATACGTTCTACGTTATACGTTATACGTTATACGTTATACGTTATACGTTATACGTTATACGTTATACGTTATACGTTATACGTTATACGTTATACGTTATACGTTATACGTTATACGTTATACGTTATACGTTATACGTTATACGTTATACGTTATACGGTGTACGTTATACGTTAAAACGTTATACGTAATACGTTATACGTTATACGGAATACGTTATACGTTATACGTTATACGTCATACGTGATAAGTTATACGTTATACGTTATACGTTATACGATATACGTTATACGTTATACGTTATACGTTATACGTTATACGTTATACGTTATACGTTATACGTTATACGTTATACGTTATACGTTATACGTTATACGTTATAGGTTATACGTTATACGTTATACGTTATACGTTATACGTTATACGTTATACGTTATACGTTATACGTTATACGTTATACGTTATACGTTATACGTTATACGATATACGTTATACGTTTTACGTTATACGTTATACGTTATACGTTATACGATATACGTTATACGTTATACGTTATACGTTATACGTTATACGTCATAGCTTACACGATACACGTTAAACGTCATACGTTATACGTTATACGTTATACGTTATACGTTACAAGTTATACGTTATACGTTATACGATATACGTCATAGGTTACACGATACACGTTATACGTTACACGTAATATGTAATACGTTATACGTTTTACGTTATTCGATATACGTTATACGTTATACGTTATACGTTATACGTTATACGTTATACGTTATACGATATACGTTATACGTTATACGATATACGTTATACGTTATACGTTATACGTTATACGTTATACGTCATACGTTATACGTTATACGTTATGGGTTATACGTTATACGTTATACGTTATACGTTATACGTTATACGTTATACGTTATACGTTACAAGTTATACGTTATACGTTATACGTTATACGATATGCGTCATAGGTTACACGATACACGTTATACGTTACACGTAATATGTAATACGTTATACGTTTTACGTTATTCGATATACGTTATACGTTATATGTTATACGTTATACGTTACACGCTATACGTTTTACGTTATACGTTATACGTTATACGTTATACGTTATACGTTATACGTTATACGTTATACGTTATACGTTATACGTTATACGTTTTACGTTATACGTTATACGTTATACGTCATACGTTATACGTTATGCGTTATAGGATATACGTTATACGTTATGCGTTATACGTTATACGTTATACATTATACGTTATACGTTATACGTTATACGTCATACGTCATACGTTATACGTTATACGTTATACGTTATACGTTCTACGTTATACGTTATACGTTAAACGTTGTACGTTATACGTTATACGTTATACGTTATACGTTATACGTTATACGTTTTACGTTATACGTTATACGTTATACGTCATACGTTATACGTTATACGTTATACGTTATACGTTATACGTTATACGTTATACGTTATACGTTATGCGTTATACGTTATACGTTATACGTTGTACGTTATACGTTATACGTTATGCGTTATAGGATATACGTTATACGTTATGCGTTATACGTTATACGTTATACATTATACGTTATACGTTATACGTTATACGTCATACGTTATACGTTATACGTTATACGTTATACGTTATACGTTATACGTTATACGTTATACGTTATACGTTATACGTTATACGTTATACGTTATACGTTATACGTTATACATTATACGTTATACGTTATACGTTATACGTTATACGGTGTACGTTATACGTTAAAACGTTATACGTAATACGTTATACGTTATACGTTATACGGAATACGTTATACGTTATACGTTATACGTCATACGTGATAAGTTATACTTTATACGTTATACGTTATACGATATACGTTATACGTTATACGTTATACGTTATACGTTATACGTTATGCGTTATACGTTATGCGTTATACGTTATGCGTTATACGTTATGCGTTATACGTTATACGTTATACGTTATACGTTATACGTTATACGTTATACGTTATACGTTATACGTTATACGTTATACGTTATACGTTATACGTTATACGTTATACGTTATACGTTATACGTTATACGTTATACGTTATACGTTATACGTTATACGTTATACGTTATACGTTATACGTTATACGTTATACGTTGTACGTTATACGTTATACGTTATACGTTATACGTTATACGTTATACGTTATACGTTATGCGTTATACGTTATGCGTTATACGTTATGCGTTATACGTTATACGTTATACGTTATACGTTATACGTTATACGTTATACGTTATACGTTATACGTTATACGTTATACGTTATACGTTATACGTTATACGTTATACGTTATACGTTATACGTTATACGTTATACGTTATACGTTATACGTTATACGTTATACGTTATACGGTGTACGTTATACGTTAAAACGTTATACGTAATACGTTATACGTTATACGTTATACGGAATACGTTATACGTTATACGTTATACGTCATACGAGATAAGTTATACTTTATACGTTATACGTTATACGATATACGTTATACGTTATACGTTATACGTTATACGTTATACGTTATACGTTATACGTTATACGTTATACGTCATACGTTATGGGTTATACGTTATACGTTATACGTTATACGTTATACGTTATACGTTATACGTTACAAGTTATACGTTATACGTTATACGATATACGTCATAGGTTACACGATACACGTTATACGTTACACGTAATATGTAATACGTTATACGTTTTACGTTATTCGATATACGTTATACGTTATACGTTATACGTTATACGTTACACGCTATACGTTATACGTTATACGTTATACGTTATACGTTATACGTTATACGTTATACGTTATACGTTATACGTTATACGTTATACGTTATACGTTATACGTTATACGATATACGTTATACGTTATACGTTATACGTTATACGTTATACGTTATACGTTATACGTTATACGTTATACGTTTTACGTTATACGTTATACGTTATACGTTATACGTTATACGTTAAACGTTCTACGTTATACGTTATACGTTATACGTTATACGTTATACGTTATACGTTATACGTTATACGTTATACGTTATACGTTATACGTTATACGTTATACGTTATGGGTTATACGTTATACGTTATACGTTATACGTTATACGTTATGCGTTATACGTTATACGTTATACGTTATACGTCATACGTTATACGTTATACGTTATACGTTATACGATATACGTTATACGTTATACGTTATACGTTATACGTTATACGTTATACGTCATAGCTTACACGATACACGTTAAACGTCATACGTTATACGTTACACGTTATACGTCACACGTTATACGTTATACGTTACACGTTATACGTTATACGTTATACGTTATACGTTAAACGTTCTACGTTATACGTTATACGTTATACGTTATACGTTATACGTTATACGTTATACGTTATACGTTATACGTTATACGTTATACGTTATACGTTATACGTTATACGTTATACGTTATGGGTTATACGTTATACGTTATACGTTATACGTTATACGTTATACGTTATACGTTATACGTTACAAGTTATACGTTATACGTTATACGATATACGTCATAGGTTACACGATACACGTTATACGTTACACGTAATATGTAATACGTTATACGTTTTACGTTATTCGATATGCGTTATACGTTATACGTTATACGTTATACGTTATACGTTATACGTTATACGTTATACGTTATACGTTATACGTTATACGTTATACGTTATACGTTATACGATATACGTTATACGTTATACGTTATACGTTATACGTTATACGTCATAGCTTACACGATACACGTTAAACGTCATACGTTATACGTTACACGTTATACGTCACACGTTATACGTTATACGTTACACGTTATACGTTATACGTTATACGTTATACGTTAAACGTTCTACGTTATACGTTATACGTTATACGTTATACGTTATACGTTATACGTTATACGTTATACGTTATACGTTATACGTTATACGTTATACGTTATACGTTATACGTTATACGTTATACGTTATACGATATACGTTATACGTTATACGTTATATGTTATACGTTATACGTTATACGTTATACGTTATACGTTATGGGTTATACGTTATACGTTATACGTTATACGTTATACGTTATACGTTATACGTTATACGTTATACGTTTCAAGTTATACGTTATACGTTATACGATATACGTCATAGGTTACACGATACACGTTATACGTTACACGTAATATGTAATACGTTATACGTTATACGTTATACGTTATACGTTATACGTTATGGGTTATACGTTATACGTTATACGTTATACGTTATACGTTATACGTTATACGTTATACGTTATACGTTACAAGTTATACGTTATACGTTATACGATATACGTCATAGGTTACACGATACACGTTATACGTTACACGTAATATGTAATACGTTATACGTTTTACGTTATTCGATATACGTTATACGTTATACGTTATACGTTATACGTTACACGCTATACGTTATACGTTATACGTTATACGTTATACGTTATACGTGATACGTTATACGTTATACGTTATACGTTATACGTTATACGTTATACGTTATACGTTATACGTTATACGTTATACGTTATACGTTATACGTTATACGATATACGTTATACGTTATACGTTATACGTTATACGTTATACGTTATACGTTATACGTTATACGTTATACGTTATACGTTATACGTTATACGTTATACGTTATACGTTATACGTTTTACGTTATACGTTATACGTTATACGTTATACGTTATACGTTATACGTTATACGTTATACGTTATACGTTATACGTTATACGTTATACGTTATACGTTATACGTTATACGTTATACGTTATACGTTATACGTTATACGTTATACGATATACGTTATACGTTATACTTTATACGTTATACGTTATACGTTATACGTCATAGCTTACACGATACACGTTAAACGTCATACGTTATACGATACACGTTATACGTCACACGTTATACGTTATACGTTACACGTTATACGTTATACGTTATACGTTATACGTTAAACGTTCTACGTTCTACGTTATACGTTATACGTTATACGTTATACGTTATACGTTATACGTTATACGTTATACGTTATACGTTATACGTTATACGTTATACGTTATACGTTATACGTTATACTTTATACGTTATACGTTATACGTTATACGTTATACGTTTTACGTTATACGTTATACGTTATACGTTATACGTTATACGTTATACGTTATACGTTATACGTTATACGTTATACGTTATACGTTATACGTTATACATTATACGTTATACGTTATACGTTATGCGTTATACGTTATGCGTTATACGTTATGCGTTATACGTTCTACGTTATACGTTATACGTTATACGTTATACGTTATACGTTATACGTTATACGATATACGTTATACGTTATACGTTATACGTTATACGTTATACGTTATACGTTATAAGTTATACGTTATACGTTATACGGTATACGTTATACGTTATACGTTATACGTTATACGTTATACGTTATACGTTATACGTTATACGGTGTACGTTATACGTTAAAACGTTATACGTAATACGTTATACGTTATACGGAATACGTTATACGTTATACGTTATACGTCATACGTGATAAGTTATACTTTATACGTTATACGTTATACGATATACGTTATACGTTATACGTTATACGTTATACGTTATACGTTTTACGTTATACGTTATACGTTATACGTTATACGTTATACGTTATACGTTATACGTTATACGTTATACGTTATACGTTATACGTTATACGTTATACGTTATACGTTATACGATATACGTTATACGTTATACGTTATACGTTATACGTTATACGATATACGTTATACGTTATACGTTATACGTTATACGTTATACGTTATACGTTATACGTTATACGTCATACGTTATGGGTTATACGTTATACGTTATACGTTCTACGTTATACGTTATACGTTATACGTTACAAGTTATACGTTATACGTTATACGATATACGTCATAGGTTACACGATACACTTTATACGTTACACGTAATATGTAATACGTTATACGTTTTACGTTATTCGATATACGTTATACGTTATACGTTATACGTTATACGTTACACGCTATACGTTATACGTTATACGTTATACGTTATACGTTATACGTTATACGTTATACGTTATACGTAATACGTTATACGTTATACGATATACGTTATACGTTATACGTTATACGTTATACGTTATACGTTATACGTTATACGTTATACGTTATACGTTATACGTTATACGTTATACGTTTTACGTTATACGTCATAGGTTACACGATACACGTTATACGTTACACGTAATATGTAATACGTTATACGTTATACGTTATACGTTATACGTTATACGTTATGGGTTATACGTTATACGTTATACGTTATACGTTATACGTTATACGTTATACGTTATACGTTATACGTTACAAGTTATACGTTATACGTTATACGATATACGTCATAGGTTACACGATACACGTTATACGTTACACGTAATATGTAATACGTTATACATTTTACGTTATTCGATATACGTTATACGTTATACGTTATACGTTATACGTTACACGCTATACGTTTTACGTTATACGTTATACGTTATACGTTATACGTTATACGTTATACGTTATACGTTATACGTTATACGTTATACGTTATACGATATACGTTATACGTTATACGTTATACGTTATACGTTATACGTTATACGTTATACGTTATACGTTATACGTTATACGTCATACGTGATAAGTTATACTTTATACGTTATACGTTATACGATATACGTTATACGTTATACGTTATACGTTATACGTTATACGTTATACGTTATACGTTATACGTTATACGTTATACGTTATACGTTATACGTTATACGTTATACGTTATACGTTATACGTTATACGTTATACGTTATTCGATATACGTTATACGTTATACGTTATACGTTATACGTTACACGCTATACGTTATACGTTATACGTTATACGTTATACGTTATACGTGATACGTTATACGTTATACGTTATACGTTATACGTTATACGTTATACGTTATACGTTATACGTTATACGTTATACGTTATACGTTATACGTTATACGATATACGTTATACGTTATACGTTATACGTTATACGTTATACGTTATACGTTATACGTTATACGTTATACGTTATACGTTATACGTTATACGTTATACGTTATACGTTATACGTTATACGTTTTACGTTATACGTTATACGTTATACGTTATACGTTATACGTTATACGTTATACGTTATACGTTATACGTTATACGTTATACGTTATACGTTATACATTATACGTTATACGTTATACGATATACGTTATACGTTATACGTTTTACGTTATTCGATATACGTTATACGTTATACGTTATACGTTATACGTTATACGTTATACGTTATACGATATACGTTATACGTTATACGATATACGTTATACGTTATACGTTATACGTTATACGTTATACGTTATACGTTATACGTAATACGTTATACGTTATACGTTATACGATATACGTTATACGTTATACGTTATACGTTATACGTTATACGTTATACGTTATACGTTATACGTTATACGTTATACGTTATACGTTATACGTTATACGTTATGGGTTATACGTTATACGTTATACGTTATACGATATACGTCATAGGTTACACGATACACGTTATACGTTACACGTAAAATATGTAATACGTTATACGTTTTACGTTATTCGATATACGTTATACGTTATACGTTATACGTTATACGTTACACGCTATACGTTTTACGTTATACGTTATACGTTATACGTTATACGTTATACGTTATACGTTATACGTTATACGTTATACGTTATACGTTATACGATATACGTTATACGTTATACGTTATACGTTATACGTTATACGTTATACGTTATACGTTATACGTTATACGTTATACGTTATGGGTTATACGTTATACGTTATACGTTATACGTTATACGTTATACGTTATACGTTATACGTTATACGTTATACGTTATACGTTATACGATATACGTTATACGTTATACGTTATACGTTATACGTTATACGTTATACGTTATACGTTATACGTTATACGTTATACGTTATACGTTATACGTTATGGGTTATACGTTATACGTTATACGTTATACGTTATACGTTATACGTTATACGTTATACGTTACAAGTTATACGTTATACGTTATACGTTATACGATATACGTCATAGGTTACACGATACACGTTATACGTTACACGTAATATGTAATACGTTATACGTTTTACGTTATTCGATATACGTTATACGTTATACGTTATACGTTATACGTTACACGCTATACGTTTTACGTTATACGTTATACGTTATACGTTATACGTTATACGTTATACGTTATACGTTATACGTTATACGTTATACGATATACGTTATACGTTATACGTTATACGTTATACGTTATACGATATACGTTATACGTTATACGTTATACGTTATACGTTATACGTTATACGTTATACGTTATACGTCATACGTTATGGGTTATACGTTATACGTTATACGTTATACGTTATACGTTATACGTTATACGTTACAAGTTATACGTTATACGTTATACGATATACGTCATAGGTTACACGATACACTTTATACGTTACACGTAATATGTAATACGTTATACGTTTTACGTTATTCGATATACGTTATACGTTATACGTTATACGTTATACGTTACACGCTATACGTTATACGTTATACGTTTTACGTTATACGTTATACGTTATACGTTATACGTTATACGTTATACGTTATACGTTATACGATATACGTTATACGTTATACGTTATACGTTATACGTTATACGTTATACGTTATACGTTATACGTTATACGTTATACGTTATACGTTATACGTTTTACGTTATACGTCATAGGTTACACGATACACGTTATACGTTATACGTAATATGTAATGCGTTATACGTTTTACGTTATTCGTTATACGTCTTCGTTACACGTTGTACGTTATACGTTATGCGTTATACGTTACACGTTATATGTTATTCCTGATACGTTATACGTTATACGTTATACGTTATACGTTATACGTTATACGTTGTACGTTATACGTTATACGTTATACGTTATACGTTATACGTTATACGTTATACGTTATACGTTATACGTTATACGTTATACGTTATACGTTAAACGTTATACGTTATACGTTATACGTATACGTTATACGATATACGTCATAGGTTACACGATACACGTTATACGTTATACGTAATATGTAATACGTTATACGTTTTACGTTATTCGATATACGTTATACGTTATACGTTATACGTTATACGTTATACGTTATGCGTTATACGTTCTACGTTATACGTTATACGTTATACGTTATACGTTATACGTTATACGTTATGCGTTATACGTTCTACGTTATACGTTATACGTTATACGTTATACGTTATACGTTATACGTTATACGTTATACGTTATACGTTATACGTTATACGTTATACGTTATACGTTATACGTTATACGTTATACGTTATACGTTATACGTTATACGTTATACGTTATACGGTGTACGTTATACGTTAAAACGTTATACGTAATACGTTATACGTTATACGGAATACGTTATACGTTATACGTTATACGTCATACGTGATAAGTTATACGTTATACGTTATACGTTATACGATATACGTTATACGTTATACGTTATACGTTATACGTTATACGTTATACGTTATACGTTATACGTTATACGTTATACGTTATACGTTATACGTTATACGTTATAGGTTATACGTTATACGTTATACGTTATACGTTATACGTTATACGTTATACGTTATACGTTATACGTTATACGTTATACGTTATACGTTATACGTTATACGATATACGTTATACGTTTTACGTTATACGTTATACGTTATACGTTATACGATATACGTTATACGTTATACGTTATACGTTATACGTTATACGTCATAGCTTACACGATACACGTTAAACGTCATACGTTATACGTTATACGTTATACGTTATACGTTACAAGTTATACGTTATACGTTATACGATATACGTCATAGGTTACACGATACACGTTATACGTTACACGTAATATGTAATACGTTATACGTTTTACGTTATTCGATATACGTTATACGTTATACGTTATACGTTATACGTTATACGTTATACGTTATACGATATACGTTATACGTTATACGATATACGTTATACGTTATACGTTATACGTTATACGTTATACGTCATACGTTATACGTTATACGTTATGGGTTATACGTTATACGTTATACGTTATACGTTATACGTTATACGTTATACGTTATACGTTACAAGTTATACGTTATACGTTATACGTTATACGATATGCGTCATAGGTTACACGATACACGTTATACGTTACACGTAATATGTAATACGTTATACGTTTTACGTTATTCGATATACGTTATACGTTATATGTTATACGTTATACGTTACACGCTATACGTTTTACGTTATACGTTATACGTTATACGTTATACGTTATACGTTATACGTTATACGTTATACGTTATACGTTATACGTTATACGATATACGTTATACGTTATACGTTATACGTTATACGTTATACGTTATACGTTATGGGTTATACGTTATACGTTATACGTTATACGTTATACGTTATACGTTATACGTTATACATTATACGTTATACGTTATACGTTATACGTTATACGTTATACGTTATACGTTATACGTTATACGTTATACGATATACGTTATACGTTATACGTTATACGTTATACGTTATACGTTATGGGTTATACGTTATACGTTATACGTTATACGTTATACGTTATACGTTATACGTTATACGTTATACGTTATACGTTATACGTTATACGTTATGCGTTATACGTTATGCGTTATACGTTATGCGTTATACGTTCTACGTTATACGTTATACGTTATACGTTATACGTTATACGTTATACGTTATACGATATACGTTATACGTTATACGTTATACGTTATACGTTATACGTTATACGTTATAAGTTATACGTTATACGTTATACGGTATACGTTATACGTTATACGTTATACGTTATACGTTATACGTTATACGTTATACGTTATACGGTGTACGTTATACGTTAAAACGTTATACGTAATACGTTATACGTTATACGGAATACGTTATACGTTATACGTTATACGTCATACGTGATAAGTTATACTTTATACGTTATACGTTATACGATATACGTTATACGTTATACGTTATACGTTATACGTTATACGTTTTACGTTATACGTTATACGTTATACGTTATACGTTATACGTTATACGTTATACGTTATACGTTATACGTTATACGTTATACGTTATACGTTATACGTTATACGTTATACGATATACGTTATACGTTATACGTTATACGTTATACGTTATACGATATACGTTATACGTTATACGTTATACGTTATACGTTATACGTTATACGTTATACGTTATACGTCATACGTTATGGGTTATACGTTATACGTTATACGTTCTACGTTATACGTTATACGTTATACGTTACAAGTTATACGTTATACGTTATACGATATACGTCATAGGTTACACGATACACTTTATACGTTACACGTAATATGTAATACGTTATACGTTTTACGTTATTCGATATACGTTATACGTTATACGTTATACGTTATACGTTACACGCTATACGTTATACGTTATACGTTATACGTTATACGTTATACGTTATACGTTATACGTTATACGTAATACGTTATACGTTATACGATATACGTTATACGTTATACGTTATACGTTATACGTTATACGTTATACGTTATACGTTATACGTTATACGTTATACGTTATACGTTATACGTTTTACGTTATACGTCATAGGTTACACGATACACGTTATACGTTACACGTAATATGTAATACGTTATACGTTATACGTTATACGTTATACGTTATACGTTATGGGTTATACGTTATACGTTATACGTTATACGTTATACGTTATACGTTATACGTTATACGTTATACGTTACAAGTTATACGTTATACGTTATACGATATACGTCATAGGTTACACGATACACGTTATACGTTACACGTAATATGTAATACGTTATACATTTTACGTTATTCGATATACGTTATACGTTATACGTTATACGTTATACGTTACACGCTATACGTTTTACGTTATACGTTATACGTTATACGTTATACGTTATACGTTATACGTTATACGTTATACGTTATACGTTATACGTTATACGATATACGTTATACGTTATACGTTATACGTTATACGTTATACGTTATACGTTATACGTTATACGTTATACGTTATACGTCATACGTGATAAGTTATACTTTATACGTTATACGTTATACGATATACGTTATACGTTATACGTTATACGTTATACGTTATACGTTATACGTTATACGTTATACGTTATACGTTATACGTTATACGTTATACGTTATACGTTATACGTTATACGTTATACGTTATACGTTATACGTTATACGTTATTCGATATACGTTATACGTTATACGTTATACGTTATACGTTACACGCTATACGTTATACGTTATACGTTATACGTTATACGTTATACGTGATACGTTATACGTTATACGTTATACGTTATACGTTATACGTTATACGTTATACGTTATACGTTATACGTTATACGTTATACGTTATACGTTATACGATATACGTTATACGTTATACGTTATACGTTATACGTTATACGTTATACGTTATACGTTATACGTTATACGTTATACGTTATACGTTATACGTTATACGTTATACGTTATACGTTATACGTTTTACGTTATACGTTATACGTTATACGTTATACGTTATACGTTATACGTTATACGTTATACGTTATACGTTATACGTTATACGTTATACGTTATACATTATACGTTATACGTTATACGATATACGTTATACGTTATACGTTTTACGTTATTCGATATACGTTATACGTTATACGTTATACGTTATACGTTATACGTTATACGTTATACGATATACGTTATACGTTATACGATATACGTTATACGTTATACGTTATACGTTATACGTTATACGTTATACGTTATACGTAATACGTTATACGTTATACGTTATACGATATACGTTATACGTTATACGTTATACGTTATACGTTATACGTTATACGTTATACGTTATACGTTATACGTTATACGTTATACGTTATACGTTATACGTTATGGGTTATACGTTATACGTTATACGTTATACGATATACGTCATAGGTTACACGATACACGTTATACGTTACACGTAATATGTAATACGTTATACGTTTTACGTTATTCGATATACGTTATACGTTATACGTTATACGTTATACGTTACACGCTATACGTTTTACGTTATACGTTATACGTTATACGTTATACGTTATACGTTATACGTTATACGTTATACGTTATACGTTATACGTTATACGATATACGTTATACGTTATACGTTATACGTTATACGTTATACGTTATACGTTATACGTTATACGTTATACGTTATACGTTATGGGTTATACGTTATACGTTATACGTTATACGTTATACGTTATACGTTATACGTTATACGTTATACGTTATACGTTATACGTTATACGATATACGTTATACGTTATACGTTATACGTTATACGTTATACGTTATACGTTATACGTTATACGTTATACGTTATACGTTATACGTTATACGTTATGGGTTATACGTTATACGTTATACGTTATACGTTATACGTTATACGTTATACGTTATACGTTACAAGTTATACGTTATACGTTATACGTTATACGATATACGTCATAGGTTACACGATACACGTTATACGTTACACGTAATATGTAATACGTTATACGTTTTACGTTATTCGATATACGTTATACGTTATACGTTATACGTTATACGTTACACGCTATACGTTTTACGTTATACGTTATACGTTATACGTTATACGTTATACGTTATACGTTATACGTTATACGTTATACGTTATACGATATACGTTATACGTTATACGTTATACGTTATACGTTATACGATATACGTTATACGTTATACGTTATACGTTATACGTTATACGTTATACGTTATACGTTATACGTCATACGTTATGGGTTATACGTTATACGTTATACGTTATACGTTATACGTTATACGTTATACGTTACAAGTTATACGTTATACGTTATACGATATACGTCATAGGTTACACGATACACTTTATACGTTACACGTAATATGTAATACGTTATACGTTTTACGTTATTCGATATACGTTATACGTTATACGTTATACGTTATACGTTACACGCTATACGTTATACGTTATACGTTTTACGTTATACGTTATACGTTATACGTTATACGTTATACGTTATACGTTATACGTTATACGATATACGTTATACGTTATACGTTATACGTTATACGTTATACGTTATACGTTATACGTTATACGTTATACGTTATACGTTATACGTTATACGTTTTACGTTATACGTCATAGGTTACACGATACACGTTATACGTTATACGTAATATGTAATGCGTTATACGTTTTACGTTATTCGTTATACGTTCTTCGTTACACGTTGTACGTTATACGTTATGCGTTATACGTTACACGTTATATGTTATTCCTGATACGTTATACGTTATACGTTATACGTTATACGTTATACGTTATACGTTGTACGTTATACGTTATACGTTATACGTTATACGTTATACGTTATACGTTATACGTTATACGTTATACGTTATACGTTATACGTTATACGTTAAACGTTATACGTTATACGTTATACGTTATACGTTATACGATATACGTCATAGGTTACACGATACACGTTATACGTTATACGTAATATGTAATACGTTATACGTTTTACGTTATTCGATATACGTTATACGTTATACGTTATACGTTATACGTTATACGTTATGCGTTATACGTTCTACGTTATACGTTATACGTTATACGTTATACGTTATACGTTATACGTTATGCGTTATACGTTCTACGTTATACGTTATACGTTATACGTTATACGTTATACGTTATACGTTATACGTTATACGTTATACGTTATACGTTATACGTTATACGTTATACGTTATACGTTATACGTTATACGTTATACGTTATACGTTATACGTTATACGTTATACGGTGTACGTTATACGTTAAAACGTTATACGTAATACGTTATACGTTATACGGAATACGTTATACGTTATACGTTATACGTCATACGTGATAAGTTATACGTTATACGTTATACGTTATACGATATACGTTATACGTTATACGTTATACGTTATACGTTATACGTTATACGTTATACGTTATACGTTATACGTTATACGTTATACGTTATACGTTATACGTTATAGGTTATACGTTATACGTTATACGTTATACGTTATACGTTATACGTTATACGTTATACGTTATACGTTATACGTTATACGTTATACGTTATACGTTATACGATATACGTTATACGTTTTACGTTATACGTTATACGTTATACGTTATACGATATACGTTATACGTTATACGTTATACGTTATACGTTATACGTCATAGCTTACACGATACACGTTAAACGTCATACGTTATACGTTATACGTTATACGTTATACGTTACAAGTTATACGTTATACGTTATACGATATACGTCATAGGTTACACGATACACGTTATACGTTACACGTAATATGTAATACGTTATACGTTTTACGTTATTCGATATACGTTATACGTTATACGTTATACGTTATACGTTACACGCTATACGTTTTACGTTATACGTTATACGTTATACGTTATACGTTATACGTTATACGTTATACGTTATACGTTATACGTTATACGTTATACGATATACGTTATACGTTATACGTTATACGTTATACGTTATACGTTATACGTTATACGTTATACGTTATACGTTATACGTTATGGGTTATACGTTATACGTTATACGTTATACGTTATACGTTATACGTTATACGTTATACGTTATACGTTATACGTTATACGTTATACGATATACGTTATACGTTATACGTTATACGTTATACGTTATACGTTATACGTTATACGTTATACGTTATACGTTATACGTTATACGTTATACGTTATGGGTTATACGTTATACGTTATACGTTATACGTTATACGTTATACGTTATACGTTATACGTTACAAGTTATACGTTATACGTTATACGTTATACGATATACGTCATAGGTTACACGATACACGTTATACGTTACACGTAATATGTAATACGTTATACGTTTTACGTTATTCGATATACGTTATACGTTATACGTTATACGTTATACGTTACACGCTATACGTTTTACGTTATACGTTATACGTTATACGTTATACGTTATACGTTATACGTTATACGTTATACGTTATACGTTATACGATATACGTTATACGTTATACGTTATACGTTATACGTTATACGATATACGTTATACGTTATACGTTATACGTTATACGTTATACGTTATACGTTATACGTTATACGTCATACGTTATGGGTTATACGTTATACGTTATACGTTATACGTTATACGTTATACGTTATACGTTACAAGTTATACGTTATACGTTATACGATATACGTCATAGGTTACACGATACACTTTATACGTTACACGTAATATGTAATACGTTATACGTTTTACGTTATTCGATATACGTTATACGTTATACGTTATACGTTATACGTTACACGCTATACGTTATACGTTATACGTTTTACGTTATACGTTATACGTTATACGTTATACGTTATACGTTATACGTTATACGTTATACGATATACGTTATACGTTATACGTTATACGTTATACGTTATACGTTATACGTTATACGTTATACGTTATACGTTATACGTTATACGTTATACGTTTTACGTTATACGTCATAGGTTACACGATACACGTTATACGTTATACGTAATATGTAATGCGTTATACGTTTTACGTTATTCGTTATACGTTCTTCGTTACACGTTGTACGTTATACGTTATGCGTTATACGTTACACGTTATATGTTATTCCTGATACGTTATACGTTATACGTTATACGTTATACGTTATACGTTATACGTTGTACGTTATACGTTATACGTTATACGTTATACGTTATACGTTATACGTTATACGTTATACGTTATACGTTATACGTTATACGTTATACGTTAAACGTTATACGTTATACGTTATACGTTATACGTTATACGATATACGTCATAGGTTACACGATACACGTTATACGTTATACGTAATATGTAATACGTTATACGTTTTACGTTATTCGATATACGTTATACGTTATACGTTATACGTTATACGTTATACGTTATGCGTTATACGTTCTACGTTATACGTTATACGTTATACGTTATACGTTATACGTTATACGTTATGCGTTATACGTTCTACGTTATACGTTATACGTTATACGTTATACGTTATACGTTATACGTTATACGTTATACGTTATACGTTATACGTTATACGTTATACGTTATACGTTATACGTTATACGTTATACGTTATACGTTATACGTTATACGTTATACGTTATACGGTGTACGTTATACGTTAAAACGTTATACGTAATACGTTATACGTTATACGGAATACGTTATACGTTATACGTTATACGTCATACGTGATAAGTTATACGTTATACGTTATACGTTATACGATATACGTTATACGTTATACGTTATACGTTATACGTTATACGTTATACGTTATACGTTATACGTTATACGTTATACGTTATACGTTATACGTTATACGTTATAGGTTATACGTTATACGTTATACGTTATACGTTATACGTTATACGTTATACGTTATACGTTATACGTTATACGTTATACGTTATACGTTATACGTTATACGATATACGTTATACGTTTTACGTTATACGTTATACGTTATACGTTATACGATATACGTTATACGTTATACGTTATACGTTATACGTTATACGTCATAGCTTACACGATACACGTTAAACGTCATACGTTATACGTTATACGTTATACGTTATACGTTACAAGTTATACGTTATACGTTATACGATATACGTCATAGGTTACACGATACACGTTATACGTTACACGTAATATGTAATACGTTATACGTTTTACGTTATTCGATATACGTTATACGTTATACGTTATACGTTATACGTTATACGTTATACGTTATACGATATACGTTATACGTTATACGATATACGTTATACGTTATACGTTATACGTTATACGTTATACGTCATACGTTATACGTTATACGTTATGGGTTATACGTTATACGTTATACGTTATACGTTATACGTTATACGTTATACGTTATACGTTACAAGTTATACGTTATACGTTATACGTTATACGATATGCGTCATAGGTTACACGATACACGTTATACGTTACACGTAATATGTAATACGTTATACGTTTTACGTTATTCGATATACGTTATACGTTATATGTTATACGTTATACGTTACACGCTATACGTTTTACGTTATACGTTATACGTTATACGTTATACGTTATACGTTATACGTTATACGTTATACGTTATACGTTATACGTTATACGATATACGTTATACGTTATACGTTATACGTTATACGTTATACGTTATACGTTATGGGTTATACGTTATACGTTATACGTTATACGTTATACGTTATACGTTATACGTTATACATTATACGTTATACGTTATACGTTATACGTTATACGTTATACGTTATACGTTATACGTTATACGTTATACGATATACGTTATACGTTATACGTTATACGTTATACGTTATACGTTATACGTTATGGGTTATACGTTATACGTTATACGTTATACGTTATACGTTATACGTTATACGTTATACGTTATACGTTATACGTTATACGTTATGGGTTATACGTTATACGTTATACGTTATACGTTATACGTTATACGTTATACGTTATACGTTATACGTTATACGTTATACGTTATACGTTATACGTTATACGTTATACGTTATACGTTATACGTTATACGGTGTACGTTATACGTTAAAACGTTATACGTAATACGTTATACGTTATACGGAATACGTTATACGTTATACGTTATACGTCATACGTGATAAGTTATACGTTATACGTTATACGTTATACGTTATACGATATACGTTATACGTTATACGTTATACGTTATACGTTATACGTTATACGTTATACGTTATACGTTATACGTTATACGTTATACGTTATACGTTATACGTTATAGGTTATACGTTATACGTTATACGTTATACGTTATACGTTATACGTTATACGTTATACGTTATACGTTATACGTTATACGTTATACGTTATACGTTATACGTTATACGATATACGTTATACGTTTTACGTTATACGTTATACGTTATACGTTATACGTTATACGTTATACGTTATACGTTATACGTTATACGTTATGGGTTATACGTTATACGTTATACGTAATACGTTATACGTTATACGTTATACGTTATACGTTACAAGTTATACGTTATACGTTATACGATATACGTCATAGGTTACACGATACACGTTATACGTTACACGTAATATGTAATACGTTATACGTTTTACGTTATTCGATATACGTTATACGTTATACGTTATACGTTATACGTTATTCGTTATACGTTATACGATATACGTTATACGTTATACGATATACGTTATACGTTATACGTTATACGTTATACGTTATACGTCATAGCTTACACGATACACGTTAAACGTCATACGTTATACGTTACACGTTATACGTCACACGTTATACGTTATACGTTACACGTTATACGTTATACGTTATACGTTATACGTTAAACGTTCTACGTTATACGTTATACGTTATACGTTATACGTTATACGTTATACGTTATACGTTATACGATATACGTTATACGTTATACGTTATACGTTATACGTTATACGTTATACGTTATATTGTTATACGTTATACGTTATACGTTATGGGTTATACGTTATACGTTATACGTTATACGTTATACGTTATACGTTATACGTTATACGTTACAAGTTATACGTTATACGTTATACGTTATACGATATACGTCATAGGTTACACGATACACTTTATACGTTACACGTAATATGTAATACGTTATACGTTTTACGTTATTCGATATACGTTATACGTTATATGTTATACGTTATACGTTACACGCTATACGTTTTACGTTATACGTTATACGTTATACGTTATACGTTATACGTTATACGTTATACGTTATACGTTATACGTTATACGTTATACGATATACGTTATACGTTATACGTTATACGTTATACGTTATACGTTATACGTTATACGTTATACGTTATACGTTATACGTTATACGTTATGGGTTATACGTTATACGTTATACGTTATACGTTATACGTTATACGTTATACGTTATACGTAATACGTTATACGTTATACGTTATACGATATACGTTATACGTTATACGTTATACGTTATACGTTATACGTTATACGTTATACGTTATACGTTATACGTTATACGTTATACGTTATACGTTATACGTTATACGTTATGGGTTATACGTTATACGTTATACGTTATACGTTATACGTTATACGTTATACGTTATACGTTATACGTTATACGTTATACGTTATACGTTATACGTTATACGTTATACGTTACAAGTTATACGTTATACGTTATACGTTATACGATATACGTCATAGGTTACACGATACACGTTATACGTTACACGTAATATGTAATACGTTATACGTTTTACGTTATTCGATATACGTTATACGTTATACGTTATACGTTATACGTTACACGCTATACGTTTTACGTTATACGTTATACGTTATACGTTATACGTTATACGTTATACGTTATACGTTATACGTTATACGTTATACGTTATACGATATACGTTATACGTTATACGTTATACGTTATACGTTATACGTTATACGTTATACGTTATACGTTATACGTTATACGTTATACGTTATGGGTTATACGTTATACGTTATACGTTATACGTTATACGTTATACGTTATACGTTATACGTTATACGTTATACGTTATACGTTATACGATATACGTTATACGTTATACGTTGTACGTTATACGTGATACGTTATACATTATACGTTATACGTTATACGTTATACGTTATACGTTATACGTTATGGGTTATACGTTATACGTTATACGTTATACGTTATACGTTATACGTTATACGTTATACGTTACAAGTTATACGTTATACGTTATACGTTATACGATATACGTCATAGGTTACACGATACACGTTATACGTTACACGTAATATGTAATACGTTATACGTTTTACGTTATTCGATATACGTTATACGTTATACGTTATACGTTATACGTTATACGTTATGGGTTATACGTTATACGTTATACGTTATACGTTATACGTTATACGTTATACGTTATACGTTATACGTTATACGTTACAAGTTATACGTTATACGTTATACGTTATACGATATACGTCATAGGTTACACGATACACGTTATACGTTACACGTAATATGTAATACGTTATACGTTTTACGTTATTCGATATACGTTATACGTTATACGTTATACGTTATACGTTACACGCTATACGTTTTACGTTATACGTTATACGTTATACGTTATACGTTATACGTTATACGTTATACGTTATACGTTATACGTTATACGTTATACGTTATGGGTTATACGTTATACGTTATACGTTATACGTTATACGTTATACGTTATACGTTATACGTAATACGTTATACGTTATACGTTATACGATATACGTTATACGTTATACGTTATACGTTATACGTTATACGTTATACGTTATACGTTATACGTTATACGTTATACGTTATACGTTATACGTTATACGTTATGGGTTATACGTTATACGTTATACGTTATACGTTATACGTTATACGTTATACGTTATACGTTATACGTTATACGTTATACGTTATACGTTATACGTTATACGTTATACGTTATACGTTACAAGTTATACGTTATACGTTATACGTTATACGATATACGTCATAGGTTACACGATACACGTTATACGTTACACGTAATATGTAATACGTTATACGTTTTACGTTATTCGATATACGTTATACGTTATACGTTATACGTTATACGTTACACGCTATACGTTTTACGTTATACGTTATACGTTATACGTTATACGTTATACGTTATACGTTATACGTTATACGTTATACGTTATACGTTATACGATATACGTTATACGTTATACGTTATACGTTATACGTTATACGTTATACGTTATACGTTATACGTTATACGTTATACGTTATACGTTATGGGTTATACGTTATACGTTATACGTTATACGTTATACGTTATACGTTATACGTTATACGTTATACGTTATACGTTATACGTTATACGATATACGTTATACGTTATACGTTATACGTTATACGTTATACGTTATACATTATACGTTATACGTTATACGTTATACGTTATACGTTATACGTTATGGGTTATACGTTATACGTTATACGTTATACGTTATACGTTATACGTTATACGTTATACGTTACAAGTTATACGTTATACGTTATACGTTATACGATATACGTCATAGGTTACACGATACACGTTATACGTTACACGTAATATGTAATACGTTATACGTTTTACGTTATTCGATATACGTTATACGTTATACGTTATACGTTATACGTTACACGCTATACGTTTTACGTTATACGTTATACGTTATACGTTATACGTTATACGTTATACGTTATACGTTATACGTTATACGTTATACGATATACGTTATACGTTATACGTTATACGTTATACGTTATACGATATACGTTATACGTTATACGTTATACGTTATACGTTATACGTTATACGTTATACGTTATACGTCATACGTTATGGGTTATACGTTATACGTTATACGTTATACGTTATACGTTATACGTTATACGTTACAAGTTATACGTTATACGATATACGTTATACGTTATACGTTATACGTTATACGTTATACGTTATACGTTATACGTTATACGTTATACGTTATACGTTATACGTTATACGTTATACGTTATACGTTACAAGTTATACGTTATACGTTATACGATATACGTCATAGGTTACACGATACACGTTATACGTTACACGTAATATGTAATACGTTATACGTTTTACGTTATTCGATATACGTTATACGTTATACGTTATACGTTATACGTTATACGTTATACGTTATACGTTATACGTTATGGGTTATACGTTATACGTTATACGTTATACGTTATACGTTATACGTTATACGATATACGTTATACGTTATACGTTATACGTTATACGTTATACGTTATACGATATACGTTATACGTTATACGTTATACGTTATACGTTATACGTTATACGTTATGGGTTATACGTTATACGTTATACGTTATACGTTATACGTTATACGTTATACGTTATACATTATACGTTATACGTTATACGTTATACGTTATACGTTATACGTTATACGTTATACGTTACAAGTTATACGTTATACGTTATACGTTATACGTTATACGTTATACGTTATACGTTATACGTTATACGTTATACGTTATACGTTATACGTTATACGTTATACGTTATACGTTATACGGTGTACGTTATACGTTAAAACGTTATACGTAATACGTTATACGTTATACGGAATACGTTATACGTTATACGTTATACGTCATACGTGATAAGTTATACGTTATACGTTATACGTTATACGTTATACGATATACGTTATACGTTATACGTTATACGTTATACGTTATACGTTATACGTTATACGTTATACGTTATACGTTATACGTTATACGTTATACGTTATACGTTATAGGTTATACGTTATACGTTATACGTTATACGTTATACGTTATACGTTATACGTTATACGTTATACGTTATACGTTATACGTTATACGTTATACGTTATACGTTATACGATATACGTTATACGTTTTACGTTATACGTTATACGTTATACGTTATACGTTATACGTTATACGTTATACGTTATACGTTATACGTTATGGGTTATACGTTATACGTTATACGTAATACGTTATACGTTATACGTTATACGTCATAGCTTACACGATACACGTTAAACGTCATACGTTATACGTTACACGTTATACGTCACACGTTATACGTTATACGTTACACGTTATACGTTATACGTTATACGTTATACGTTAAACGTTCTACGTTATACGTTATACGTTATACGTTATACGTTATACGTTATACGTTATACGTTATACGATATACGTTATACGTTATACGTTATACGTTATACGTTATACGTTATACGTTATATTGTTATACGTTATACGTTATACGTTATGGGTTATACGTTATACGTTATACGTTATACGTTATACGTTATACGTTATACGTTATACGTTACAAGTTATACGTTATACGTTATACGTTATACGATATACGTCATAGGTTACACGATACACTTTATACGTTACACGTAATATGTAATACGTTATACGTTTTACGTTATTCGATATACGTTATACGTTATATGTTATACGTTATACGTTACACGCTATACGTTTTACGTTATACGTTATACGTTATACGTTATACGTTATACGTTATACGTTATACGTTATACGTTATACGTTATACGTTATACGATATACGTTATACGTTATACGTTATACGTTATACGTTATACGTTATACGTTATACGTTATACGTTATACGTTATACGTTATACGTTATGGGTTATACGTTATACGTTATACGTTATACGTTATACGTTATACGTTATACGTTATACGTAATACGTTATACGTTATACGTTATACGATATACGTTATACGTTATACGTTATACGTTATACGTTATACGTTATACGTTATACGTTATACGTTATACGTTATACGTTATACGTTATACGTTATACGTTATGGGTTATACGTTATACGTTATACGTTATACGTTATACGTTATACGTTATACGTTATACGTTATACGTTATACGTTATACGTTATACGTTATACGTTATACGTTATACGTTACAAGTTATACGTTATACGTTATACGTTATACGATATACGTCATAGGTTACACGATACACGTTATACGTTACACGTAATATGTAATACGTTATACGTTTTACGTTATTCGATATACGTTATACGTTATACGTTATACGTTATACGTTACACGCTATACGTTTTACGTTATACGTTATACGTTATACGTTATACGTTATACGTTATACGTTATACGTTATACGTTATACGTTATACGTTATACGATATACGTTATACGTTATACGTTATACGTTATACGTTATACGTTATACGTTATACGTTATACGTTATACGTTATACGTTATACGTTATGGGTTATACGTTATACGTTATACGTTATACGTTATACGTTATACGTTATACGTTATACGTTATACGTTATACGTTATACGTTATACGATATACGTTATACGTTATACGTTGTACGTTATACGTTATACGTTATACATTATACGTTATACGTTATACGTTATACGTTATACGTTATACGTTATGGGTTATACGTTATACGTTATACGTTATACGTTATACGTTATACGTTATACGTTATACGTTACAAGTTATACGTTATACGTTATACGTTATACGATATACGTCATAGGTTACACGATACACGTTATACGTTACACGTAATATGTAATACGTTATACGTTTTACGTTATTCGATATACGTTATACGTTATACGTTATACGTTATACGTTATACGTTATGGGTTATACGTTATACGTTATACGTTATACGTTATACGTTATACGTTATACGTTATACGTTATACGTTATACGTTACAAGTTATACGTTATACGTTATACGTTATACGATATACGTCATAGGTTACACGATACACGTTATACGTTACACGTAATATGTAATACGTTATACGTTTTACGTTATTCGATATACGTTATACGTTATACGTTATACGTTATACGTTACACGCTATACGTTTTACGTTATACGTTATACGTTATACGTTATACGTTATACGTTATACGTTATACGTTATACGTTATACGTTATACGTTATACGTTATGGGTTATACGTTATACGTTATACGTTATACGTTATACGTTATACGTTATACGTTATACGTAATACGTTATACGTTATACGTTATACGATATACGTTATACGTTATACGTTATACGTTATACGTTATACGTTATACGTTATACGTTATACGTTATACGTTATACGTTATACGTTATACGTTATACGTTATGGGTTATACGTTATACGTTATACGTTATACGTTATACGTTATACGTTATACGTTATACGTTATACGTTATACGTTATACGTTATACGTTATACGTTATACGTTATACGTTATACGTTACAAGTTATACGTTATACGTTATACGTTATACGATATACGTCATAGGTTACACGATACACGTTATACGTTACACGTAATATGTAATACGTTATACGTTTTACGTTATTCGATATACGTTATACGTTATACGTTATACGTTATACGTTACACGCTATACGTTTTACGTTATACGTTATACGTTATACGTTATACGTTATACGTTATACGTTATACGTTATACGTTATACGTTATACGTTATACGATATACGTTATACGTTATACGTTATACGTTATACGTTATACGTTATACGTTATACGTTATACGTTATACGTTATACGTTATACGTTATGGGTTATACGTTATACGTTATACGTTATACGTTATACGTTATACGTTATACGTTATACGTTATACGTTATACGTTATACGTTATACGATATACGTTATACGTTATACGTTATACGTTATACGTTATACGTTATACATTATACGTTATACGTTATACGTTATACGTTATACGTTATACGTTATGGGTTATACGTTATACGTTATACGTTATACGTTATACGTTATACGTTATACGTTATACGTTACAAGTTATACGTTATACGTTATACGTTATACGATATACGTCATAGGTTACACGATACACGTTATACGTTACACGTAATATGTAATACGTTATACGTTTTACGTTATTCGATATACGTTATACGTTATACGTTATACGTTATACGTTACACGCTATACGTTTTACGTTATACGTTATACGTTATACGTTATACGTTATACGTTATACGTTATACGTTATACGTTATACGTTATACGATATACGTTATACGTTATACGTTATACGTTATACGTTATACGATATACGTTATACGTTATACGTTATACGTTATACGTTATACGTTATACGTTATACGTTATACGTCATACGTTATGGGTTATACGTTATACGTTATACGTTATACGTTATACGTTATACGTTATACGTTACAAGTTATACGTTATACGATATACGTTATACGTTATACGTTATACGTTATACGTTATACGTTATACGTTATACGTTATACGTTATACGTTATACGTTATACGTTATACGTTATACGTTACAAGTTATACGTTATACGTTATACGATATACGTCATAGGTTACACGATACACGTTATACGTTACACGTAATATGTAATACGTTATACGTTTTACGTTATTCGATATACGTTATACGTTATACGTTATACGTTATACGTTATACGTTATACGTTATACGTTATACGTTATGGGTTATACGTTATACGTTATACGTTATACGTTATACGTTATACGTTATACGATATACGTTATACGTTATACGTTATACGTTATACGTTATACGTTATACGATATACGTTATACGTTATACGTTATACGTTATACGTTATACGTTATACGTTATGGGTTATACGTTATACGTTATACGTTATACGTTATACGTTATACGTTATACGTTATACATTATACGTTATACGTTATACGTTATACGTTATACGTTATACGTTATACGTTATACGTTACAAGTTATACGTTATACGTTATACGTTATACGTTATACGTTATACGTTATACGTTATACGTTATACGTTATACGTTATACGTTATACGTTATACGTTATACGTTATACGTTATACGGTGTACGTTATACGTTAAAACGTTATACGTAATACGTTATACGTTATACGGAATACGTTATACGTTATACGTTATACGTCATACGTGATAAGTTATACGTTATACGTTATACGTTATACGTTATACGATATACGTTATACGTTATACGTTATACGTTATACGTTATACGTTATACGTTATACGTTATACGTTATACGTTATACGTTATACGTTATACGTTATACGTTATAGGTTATACGTTATACGTTATACGTTATACGTTATACGTTATACGTTATACGTTATACGTTATACGTTATACGTTATACGTTATACGTTATACGTTATACGTTATACGATATACGTTATACGTTATACGTTTTACGTTATACGTTATACGTTATACGTTATACGTTATACGTTATACGTTATACGTTATACGTTATACGTTATGGGTTATACGTTATACGTTATACGTAATACGTTATACGTTATACGTTATACGTTATACGTTATACGTTACAAGTTATACGTTATACGTTATACGATATACGTCATAGGTTACACGATACACGTTATACGTTACACGTAATATGTAATACGTTATACGTTTTACGTTATTCGATATACGTTATACGTTATACGTTATACGTTATACGTTATACGTTATACGTTATACGATATACGTTATACGTTATACGATATACGTTATACGTTATACGTTATACGTTATACGTTATACGTCATAGCTTACACGATACACGTTAAACGTCATACGTTATACGTTACACGTTATACGTCACACGTTATACGTTATACGTTACACGTTATACGTTATACGTTATACGTTATACGTTATATTGTTATACGTTATACGTTATACGTTATGGGTTATACGTTATACGTTATACGTTATACGTTATACGTTATACGTTATACGTTATACGTTACAAGTTATACGTTATACGTTATACGTTATACGATATACGTCATAGGTTACACGATACACGTTATACGTTACACGTAATATGTAATACGTTATACGTTTTACGTTATTCGATATACGTTATACGTTATATGTTATACGTTATACGTTACACGCTATACGTTTTACGTTATACGTTATACGTTATACGTTATACGTTATACGTTATACGTTATACGTTATACGTTATACGTTATACGTTATACGATATACGTTATACGTTATACGTTATACGTTATACGTTATACGTTATACGTTATACGTTATACGTTATACGTTATACGTTATACGTTATCGGTTATACGTTATACGTTATACGTTATACGTTATACGTTATACGTTATACGTTATACGTTATACGTAATACGTTATACGTTATACGTTATACGATATACGTTATACGTTATACGTTATACGTTATACGTTATACGTTATACGTTATACGTTATTCGTTATACGTTATACGTTATACGTTATACGTTATACGTTATGGGTTATACGTTATACGTTATACGTTATACGTTATACGTTATACGTTATACGTTATACGTTATACGTTATACGTTATACGTTATACGTTATACGTTATACGTTATACGTTATACGTTACAAGTTATACGTTATACGTTATACGTTATACGATATACGTCATAGGTTACACGATACACGTTATACGTTACACGTAATATGTAATACGTTATACGTTTTACGTTATTCGATATACGTTATACGTTATACGTTATACGTTATACGTTACACGCTATACGTTTTACGTTATACGTTATACGTTATACGTTATACGTTATACGTTATACGTTATACGTTATACGTTATACGTTATACGTTATACGATATACGTTATACGTTATACGTTATACGTTATACGTTATACGTTATACGTTATACGTTATACGTTATACGTTATACGTTATACGTTATGGGTTATACGTTATACGTTATACGTTATACGTTATACGTTATACG
Organism: Ptiloglossa arizonensis; assembly: GCF_051014685.1. Classification (NCBI taxonomy): domain Eukaryota; kingdom Metazoa; phylum Arthropoda; class Insecta; order Hymenoptera; family Colletidae; genus Ptiloglossa; species Ptiloglossa arizonensis. The sequence goes on from NW_027478902.1 coordinate 79,983, forward strand.
TTATACGTTATACGTTATACGTTATACGTTATACGTTATACGATATACGTTATACGTTATACGTTATACGTTATACGTTATACGTTATACATTATACGTTATACGTTATACGTTATACGTTATACGTTATACGTTATGGGTTATACGTTATACGTTATACGTTATACGTTATACGTTATACGTTATACGTTATACGTTACAAGTTATACGTTATACGTTATACGTTATACGATATACGTCATAGGTTACACGATACACGTTATACGTTACACGTAATATGTAATACGTTATACGTTTTACGTTATTCGATATACGTTATACGTTATACGTTATACGTTATACGTTACACGCTATACGTTTTACGTTATACGTTATACGTTATACGTTATACGTTATACGTTATACGTTATACGTTATACGTTATACGTTATACGATATACGTTATACGTTATACGTTATACGTTATACGTTATACGATATACGTTATACGTTATACGTTATACGTTATACGTTATACGTTATACGTTATACGTTATACGTCATACGTTATGGGTTATACGTTATACGTTATACGTTATACGTTATACGTTATACGTTATACGTTACAAGTTATACGTTATACGTTATACGATATACGTCATAGGTTACACGATACACTTTATACGTTACACGTAATATGTAATACGTTATACGTTTTACGTTATTCGATATACGTTATACGTTATACGTTATACGTTATACGTTACACGCTATACGTTATACGTTATACGTTATACGTTATACGTTATACGTTATACGTTATACGTTATACGTTATACGTTATACGTTATACGATATACGTTATACGTTATACGTTATACGTTATACGTTATACGTTATACGTTATACGTTATACGTTATACGTTATACGTTATACGTTATACGTTTTACGTTATACGTCATAGGTTACACGATACACGTTATACGTTATACGTAATATGTAATGCGTTATACGTTTTACGTTATTCGTTATACGTTCTTCGTTACACGTTGTACGTTATACGTTATGCGTTATACGTTACACGTTATATGTTATTCCTTATACGTTATACGTTATACGTTATACGTTATACGTTATACGTTATACGTTGTACGTTATACGTTATACGTTATACGTTATACGTTATACGTTATACGTTATACGTTATACGTTATACGTTATACGTTATACGTTATACGTTAAACGTTATACGTTATACGTTATACGTTATACGTTATACGATATACGTCATAGGTTACACGATACACGTTATACGTTATACGTAATATGTAATACGTTATACGTTTTACGTTATTCGATATACGTTATACGTTATACGTTATACGTTATACGTTATACGTTATGCGTTATACGTTCTACGTTATACGTTATACGTTATACGTTATACGTTATACGTTATACGTTATGCGTTATACGTTCTACGTTATACGTTATACGTTATACGTTATACGTTATACGTTATACGTTATACGTTATACGTTATACGTTATACGTTATACGTTATACGTTATACGTTATACGTTATACGTTATACGTTATACGTTATACGTTATACGTTATACGTTATACGTTATACGGTGTACGTTATACGTTAAAACGTTATACGTAATACGTTATACGTTATACGGAATACGTTATACGTTATACGTTATACGTCATACGTGATAAGTTATACGTTATACGTTATACGTTATACGATATACGTTATACGTTATACGTTATACGTTATACGTTATACGTTATACGTTATACGTTATACGTTATACGTTATACGTTATACGTTATACGTTATACGTTATAGGTTATACGTTATACGTTATACGTTATACGTTATACGTTATACGTTATACGTTATACGTTATACGTTATACGTTATACGTTATACGTTATACGTTATACGATATACGTTATACGTTTACCGTTATACGTTATACGTTATACGTTATACGATATACGTTATACGTTATACGTTATACGTTATACGTTATACGTCATAGCTTACACGATACACGTTAAACGTCATACGTTATACGTTATACGTTATACGTTATACGTTACAAGTTATACGTTATACGTTATACGATATACGTCATAGGTTACACGATACACGTTATACGTTACACGTAATATGTAATACGTTATACGTTTTACGTTATTCGATATACGTTATACGTTATACGTTATACGTTATACGTTATACGTTATACGTTATACGATATACGTTATACGTTATACGTTATACGTTATACGTCGTAGGTTACACGATACACGTTATACGTTATACGTAATATGTAATACGTTATACGTTTTACGTTATTCGTAATACGTTCTCCGTTACACGTCATGCGTTATACGTTATACGTTATACGTTATACGATATACGTTATACGTTATACGTTATACGTTATACGTTATACGTTATACGTTATACGTTATACGTTATACGTTATACGTTACACGTTATACGTTATACGTTATACGTTATACGTTATACGTTATACGTTATACGTTATACGTTATACGTTATACGTTATACGATATACGTTATACGTTTTACGTTATACGTTATACGTTATACGTTATACGATATACGTTATACGTTATACGTTATACGTTATACGTTATACGTCATAGCTTACACGATACACGTTAAACGTCATACGTTATACGTTATACGTTATACGTTATACGTTACAAGTTATACGTTATACGTTATACGATATACGTCATAGGTTACACGATACACGTTATACGTTACACGTAATATGTAATACGTTATACGTTTTACGTTATTCGATATACGTTATACGTTATACGTTATACGTTATACGTTATACGTTATACGATATACGTTATACGTTATACGTTATACGTTATACGTTATACGTTATACGTTATACGTTATACGTTATACGTTATACGTTACACGTTATACGTTATACGTTATACGTTATACGTTATACGTTATACGATATACGTTATACGTTATACGTTATACGTTATACGTTATACGTTATACGTTATACGTTATACGTTATACGTTATACGTTATACGTTATACGTTATACGTTATACGATATACGTTATACGTTATACGTTATACGTTATACGTTATACGTTATACGTTATACGTTATACGTTATACGTTACACGTTATACGTTACACGTTATACGTTACACGTTTTACGTTACACGTTATACGTTACACGTTATACGTTACACGTTATACGTTACACGTTATACGTTATACGTTATACGTTATACGTTATACGTTATACGTTATACGTTATACGTTATACGTTATACGTTATACGTTATACGTTATACGTTATACGTCGTAGGTTACACGATACACGTTATACGTTATACGTAATATGTAATACGTTATACGTTTTACGTTATTCGTAATACGTTCTCCGTTACACGTCATGCGTTACACGTTATGCGTTATACGTCATACGTTATACGTTACACGTTACACGTTATACCTTATACGTTATACGTTATACGTTATACGTTATACGTTATACGTTATACGTCATACGTTATACGTTATACGTTATACGTTATACGTTACACGTTATACGTTACACGTTATACGTTACACGTTATACGTTACACGTTATACGTTACACGTTATACGTTACACGTTATACGTTATACGTTATACGTTATACGTTATACGTTATACGTTATACGTTATACGTTATACGTTATACGTTATACGTTATACGTTATACGTTATACGTTATACGTTATACGTTATACGTTATACGTTATACGTTATACGTTATACGTTATACGTTATACGTTATACGTTATACGTTATACTTTATACGTTATACGTTATACGTTATACGTTATACGTTATACGTTATACGTTATACGTTATACGTTATACGTTATACGTTATACGTTATACGTTATACGTTATGCGTTATACGTTATACGTTATACGTTATACGTTATACGTTATACGTTATACGTTATGCGTTATACGTTATACGTTATACGATATACGTCATAGGTTACCCGATACACGTTATACGTTACACGTAATATATAATACGTTATACGTTTTACGTTATTCGATATACGTTATACGTTATACGTTATACGTTATACGTTACACGCTATACGTTATACGTTATACGTTATACGTTATACGTTATACGTTATACGTTATACGTTATACGTTATACGTTATACGTTATACGTTATACGTTATACGTTATACGATATACGTTATACGTTATACGTTATACGTTATACGTTATACGTTATACGTTATACGTTATACGTTATACGTTATACGTTACACGTTATACGTTACACGTTATACGTTACACGTTATACGTTACACGTTATACGTTACACGTTATACGTTACACGTTATACGTTATACGTTATACGTTATACGTTATACGTTATACGTTATACGTTATACGTTATACGTTATACGTTATACGTTATACGTTATACGTTATACGTTATACGTTATACGTTATACGTTATACGTCGTAGGTTACACGATACACGTTATACGTTATACGTAATATGTAATACGTTATACGTTTTACGTTATTCGTAATACGTTCTCCGTTACACGTCATGCGTTACACGTTATGCGTTATACGTCATACGTTATACGTTACACGTTACACGTTATACCTTATACGTTATACGTTATACGTTATACGTTATACGTTATACGTTATACGTCATACGTTATACGTTATACGTTATACGTTATACGTTATAAGTTATACGTTATACGTTATACGTTATACGTTATACGTTATACGTTATACGTTATACGTTATACGTTATACGTTATACGTTATACGTTATACGTTATACGTTATACGTTATACGTTATACGTTATACGTTATACGTTATACGTTATACGTTATACGTTATACGTTATACGTTATACGTTATACGTTATACGTTATACGTTATACGTTATACGTTATACATCGTAGGTTACACGATACACGTTATACGTTATACGTAATATGTAATACGTTATACGTTTTACGTTATTCGTAATACGTTCTCCGTTACACGTTATGCGTTACACGTTATGCGTTATACGTCATACGTTATACGTTACACGTTACACGTTATACGTTATACGTTATACGTTATACGTTATACGTTATACGTTATACGTTATACGTTATACGTCATACGTTATACGTTATACGTTATACGTTATACGTTATAAGTTATACGTTATACGTTATACGTTATACGTTATACGTTATACGTTATACGTTATACGTTATACGCTATACGTTATACGTTATACGTTATACGTTATACGTTATACGCAATACGTTATACGTTATACGTTATACGTTATACGTTATACGTTATACGTTATACGTTATACGTTATACGTTATACGTTATGCGTTATACGTTATACGTTATACGGTATACGTTATACGTTATACGTTATACGTTATACGTTATACGTTATACGTTATACGTTATTCGTTATACGTTATACGTTATACGTTATACGTAATATGAAATATGTCATACGTTCTACGTTATTCGTTATACGTTATACGTTATACGTTATACGTTATACGTTATACGTTATAAGTTATACGTTATACGTTATACGTTATACGTTATACGTTATACGTTATACGTTATACGTTATACGTTATACGTTATACGTTATTCGTAATACGTTCTTCGTTACACGTTATACGTTATACGTTATGCGTTATACGTTATACGTTATACGTTATACGTTATACGTTATACGTTATACGTTATACGTTATACGTTATACGTTATACGTTATACGTTATACGTTATACGTTATACATTTTACGTTATTCGTAATACGTTCTTCGTTACACGTTATACGTTATACGTTATGCGTTATACGTTATACGTTATACGTTATACGTTATACGTTATACGTTATACGTTATACGTTATACGTTATACGTTATACGTTATACGTTATACGTTATACGTTATACGTTATACGTTATACGTTATACGTTATACGTTATACGTTATACGTTATACGTTATACGTTATACGTTATACGTTATACGTTATACGTTATACGTTATACGTTATACGTTATACGTTATACGTTATACGTTATACGTTATACGTTATACGTTATACGTTATACGTTATACGTTATACGTTATACGTTATACGTTATACGTTATACGTTTTACGTTATTCGTAATACGTTCTTCGTTACACGTTATACGTTATACGTTATGCGTTATACGTTATGCGTTATACGTTATACGTTATACGTTATACGTTATACGTTATACGTTATACGTTTTACGTTATTCGTAATACGTTCTTCGTTACACGTTATGCGTTATACGTTATGCGTTATACGTTATACGTTATACGTTATACGTTATACGTTATACGTTATACGTTATACGTTATACGTTATACGTTATACGTAATATGAAATATGTCATACGTTTTACGTTATTCGTTATACGTTATACGTTATACGTTATACGTTATACGTTATACGTTATACGTTATACGTTATACGTTATACGTTATACGTTATACGTTATACGTTATACGTTATACGTTATACGTTATACGTCATAGGTTATACGATACACGTTATTCGTTCTACGTTATACGTTATACGTTATACGTTATACGTTATACGTTATACGTTATACGTTATACGTTATACGTTATACGTTATACGTTATACGTTATACGTTATACGTTATACGTTATACGTTATACGTTATACGTTATACGATATACGTTATACGTTATACGTTATACGTTATACGTTATTCGTTATACGTTATACGTTATACGTAATATGAAATATGTCATACGTTTTACGTTATTCGTTATACGTTATACGTTATACGTTATACGTTATACGTTATACGTTATACGTTATACGTTATACGTTATACGTTATACGTTATACGTTATACGTTATACGTTATACGTCATAGGTTATACGATACACGTTATTCGTTCTACGTAATATGTAATACTTTATACGTTTTACGTATATTCGTTATACGTTCTTCGTTACACTTTATACGTATATTCGTTATACGTTCTTCGTTACACGTTATACGTTATACGTTATGCGTTATACGTTATACGTTATACGTTATAAGTTATACGTTATACGTTATACGTTATACGTTATACGTTATACGTTATACGTTATACGTTATACGTTATACGTTATACGTTATACGTTATACGTTATACGTTATACGTTATACGTTATACGTTATACGTTATACGTTATACGTTTTACGTTATTCGTAATACGTTCTTCGTTACACGTTATGCGTTATACGTTATGCGTTATACGTTATACGTTATACGTTATACGTTATACGTTATACGTTATACGTTATACGTTATACGTTATACGTTATACGTTATACGTTATACGTGATACGTTTTAGGTTATACGTTATACGTTATTGGTTATACGTTATTCGTTATACGTTCTTCGTTACACGCTAGACGTTATACGTTATGGGTTATACGTTATACGTTATACGTTATACGTTATACGTTATACGTTATACGTTATACGTTATACGTTATGCGTTATACGTTATACGATATACGTTATGCGTTATACGTTATACGTTATACGTAATATGTAATACGTCATACGTTTTACGTCAATCGTTATACGTTCTTCGTTACACGTTATACGTTATACGTTATACGTTATACGTTATACGTTATACGTTATACGTTATGCGTTATACGTTATACGTTATACGTTATGCGTTATACGTTATACGTTATACGTAATATGTAATACGTCATACGTTTTACGTATATTCGTTATACGTTCTTCGTTACACGTTATACGTATATTCGTTATACATTCTTCGTTACACGTTATACGTATATTCGTTATACGTTCTTCGTTACACGTTATACGTATATTCGTTATACGTTCTTCGTTACACGTTAAACGTTATACGTTATACGTCATACGTTATACGTTATACGTTATACGTTATACGTTATACGTTATACGTTATACGTTATACGTTATACGTTATACGCTATACGTTATACGTTATACGTTATACGTTATACGTTATACGTTATACGTTATACGTTATACGTTATACGTTATACGTTATACGTTATACGTTATACGTTATACGTTATACGTTATACGTTATACGTTATACGTTATACGTTATACGTTATACGTTATACGTTATACGTTATACGTTATACGTTATACGTTATACGTTATACGTTATACGTTATACGTTTTACGTTATTCGTAATACGTTCTTCGTTACACGTTATACGTTATACGTTATGCGTTATACGTTATGCGTTATACGTTATGCGTTATACGTTATACGTTATACGTTATACGTTATACGTTATACGTTATACGTTATACGTTATACGTTATACGTTATACGTTATACGTTATACGTTATACGTTATACGTTATACGTTATACGTTATACGTTATACGTTATACGTTATACGTTATACGTTATGCGTTATACGTTATGCGTTATACGTTATGCGTTATACGTTATACGTTATACGTTATACGTTATACGTTATACGTTATACGTTATACGTTATACGTTATACGTTTTACGTTATTCGTAATACGTTCTTCGTTACACGTTATGCGTTATACGTTATGCGTTATACGTTATACGTTATACGTTATACGTTATACGTTATACGTTATACGTTATACGTTATACGTTATACGTTATACGTTATACGTGATACGTTTTAGGTTATACGTTATACGTTATTGGTTATACGTTATTCGTTATACGTTCTTCGTTACACGCTAGACGTTATACGTTATGGGTTATACGTTATACGTTATACGTTATACGTTATACGTTATACGTTATACGTTATACGTTATGCGTTATACGTTATACGATATACGTTATGCGTTATACGTTATACGTTATACGTAATATGTAATACGTCATACGTTTTACGTCAATCGTTATACGTTCTTCGTTACACCTTATACGTTATACGTTATACGTTATACGTTATACGTTATACGTTATACGTTATGCGTTATACGTTATACGTTATACGTTATGCGTTATACGTTATACGTTATACGTAATATGTAATACGTCATACGTTTTACGTATATTCGTTATACGTTCTTCGTTACACGTTATACGTATATTCGTTATACATTCTTCGTTACACGTTATACGTATATTCGTTATACGTTCTTCGTTACACGTTATACGTATATTCGTTATACGTTCTTCGTTACACGTTAAACGTTATACGTTATACGTCATACGTTATACGTTATACGTTATACGTTATACGTTATACGTTATACGTTATACGTTATACGTTATACGTTATACGTTATACGTTATACGTTATACGATATACGTCACACGTTATACGTTACACGTTACACGTTACACGTTACACGTTATACGTTATACGTTATACGTTATACGTTATACGTTATAAGTTATACGTTATATTATACATTATACGTTATACGTTTTACGTTATACGTTAAACGTTATACGTTATACGTTATACGTTATACGTTATACGTTCTACGTTATACGTTAAACGTTATACGTTAAACGTTATACGTTATACGTTATACGTTATACGTTATACGTTATACGTCATAGGTTATACGATATACGTTATACGTTATACGTTATACGTTATACGTTATACGTTATACGTTATACGTTATACGTTATACGTTATACGTTATACGTTATACGTTATACGTTATACGTTATACGTTATACGTTATACGTTATACGTTTTACGTTATTCGTAATACGTTCTTCGTTACACGTTATGCGTTATACGTTATGCGTTATACGTTATACGTTATACGTTATACGTTATACGTTATACGTTATACGTTATACGTTATACGTTATACGTTATACGTTATACGTTATACGTTATACGTTATACGTTATACGTGATACGTTTTAGGTTATACGTTATACGTTATTGGTTATACGTTATTCGTTATACGTTCTTCGTTACACGCTAGACGTTATACGTTACGGGTTATACGTTATACGTCATACGTTATACGTTATACGTTATACGTTTTACGTTATTCGTAATACGTTCTTCGTTACACGTTATACGTTATACGTTATGCGTTATACGTTATGCGTTATACGTTATGCGTTATACGTTATACGTTATACGTTATACGTTATACGTTATACGTTATACGTTATACGTTATACGTTATACGTTATACGTTATACGTTATACGTTATACGTTATACGTTATACGTTATACGTTATACGTTATACGTTATACGTTATACGTTATACGTTATGCGTTATACGTTATGCGTTATACGTTATGCGTTATACGTTATACGTTATACGTTATACGTTATACGTTATACGTTATACGTTATACGTTATACGTTATACGTTTTACGTTATTCGTAATACGTTCTTCGTTACACGTTATGCGTTATACGTTATGCGTTATACGTTATACGTTATACGTTATACGTTATACGTTATACGTTATACGTTATACGTTATACGTTATACGTTATACGTTATACGTTATACGTGATACGTTTTAGGTTATACGTTATACGTTATTGGTTATACGTTATTCGTTATACGTTCTTCGTTACACGCTAGACGTTATACGTTATGGGTTATACGTTATACGTTATACGTTATACGTTATACGTTATACGTTATACGTTATACGTTATGCGTTATACGTTATACGATATACGTTATGCGTTATACGTTATACGTTATACGTAATATGTAATACGTCATACGTTTTACGTCAATCGTTATACGTTCTTCGTTACACCTTATACGTTATACGTTATACGTTATACGTTATACGTTATACGTTATACGTTATGCGTTATACGTTATACGTTATACGTTATGCGTTATACGTTATACGTTATACGTAATATGTAATACGTCATACGTTTTACGTATATTCGTTATACGTTCTTCGTTACACGTTATACGTATATTCGTTATACATTCTTCGTTACACGTTATACGTATATTCGTTATACGTTCTTCGTTACACGTTATACGTATATTCGTTCTACGTTCTTCGTTACACGTTAAACGTTATACGTTATACGTCATACGTTATACGTTATACGTTATACGTTATACGTTATACGTTATACGTTATACGTTATACGTTATACGTTATACGTTATACGTTATACGTTATACGATATACGTCACACGTTATACGTTACACGTTACACGTTACACGTTACACGTTATACGTTATACGTTATACGTTATACGTTATACGTTATAAGTTATACGTTATATTATACATTATACGTTATACGTTTTACGTTATACGTTAAACGTTATACGTTATACGTTATACGTTATACGTTATACGTTCTACGTTATACGTTAAACGTTATACGTTAAACGTTATACGTTATACGTTATACGTTATACGTTATACGTTATACGTCATAGGTTATACGATATACGTTATACGTTATACGTTATACGTTATACGTTATACGTTATACGTTATACGTTATACGTTATACGTTATACGTTATACGTTATACGTTATACGTTATACGTTATACGTTATACGTTATACGTTATACGTTTTACGTTATTCGTAATACGTTCTTCGTTACACGTTATGCGTTATACGTTATGCGTTATACGTTATACGTTATACGTTATACGTTATACGTTATACGTTATACGTTATACGTTATACGTTATACGTTATACGTTATACGTTATACGTTATACGTTATACGTGATACGTTTTAGGTTATACGTTATACGTTATTGGTTATACGTTATTCGTTATACGTTCTTCGTTACACGCTAGACGTTATACGTTATGGGTTATACGTTATACGTCATACGTTATACGTTATACGTTATACGTTATACGTCATACGTTATACGTTATACGTTATACGTTATACGTTATACGTTATACGTTATACATTATACGTTATACGTTATACGTTATACGTTACACGTCATACGTTATACGTTATACGTTATACGTTATACGTTATACGTTATACGTTATACGTTATACGTTATACGTTATACGTTATACGTTATACGTGATACGTTTTAGGTTATACGTTATACGTTATTGGTTATACGTTATTCGTTATACGTTCTTCGTTACACGCTAGACGTTATACGTTATGGGTTATACGTTATACGTCATACGTTATACGTTATACGTTATACGTTATACGTTATACGTTATACGTTATACGTTATGCGTTATACGTTATACGTTATACGTTATGCGTTATACGTTATACGTTATACGTAATATGTAATACGTCATACGTTTTACGTCAATCGTTATACGTTCTTCGTTACACGTTATACGTTATACGTTATACGTTATACGTCATAGGTTATACGATACAAGTTATACGTTATACGTAATATGTAATACTTTATACGTTTTACGTATATTCGTTATACGTTCTTCGTTACACGTTATACGTATATTCGTTATACGTTCTTCGTTACACGTTATACGTATATTCGTTATACGTTATACGTTAAACGTTATACGTTATACGTTATACGTTATACGTTATACGTTATACGTCATAGGTTATACGATACACGTTATTCGTTCTACGTAATATGTAATACTTTATACGTTTTACGTATATTCGTTATACGTTCTTCGTTACACGTTATACGTTATACGTCGTACGTTATACGTTACACGTTACACGTTATACGTTATACGTTATACGTTATACGTTATACGTTATACGTTATACGTTATACGTTATACGTTATACGTTATACGTTATGCGTTATACGTTATACGTTATACGTTATACGTTATACGTTATACGTTATACGTTATACGTTATACGTTATACGTTATACGTTATACGTTATACGTTATACGTTATACGTTATACGTTATACGATATACGTTACACGTTATACGTTATACGTTCTACGTTATACGTTAAACGTTATACGTTATACGTTATACGTTATACGTTATACGTTATACGTTATACGTTATACGTTATACGTTATACGTTATACGTTATACGTTATACGTTATACGTTATACGTTATACGTTATACGTTATACGTTATACGTTATACGTTATACGTTATACGTTATACGTTATACGTTATACGTTATACGTTATACGTCGTAGGTTACACGATACACGTTATACGTTATACGTAATATGTAATACGTTATACGTTTTACGTTATTCGTAATACGTTCTCCGTTACACGTTATGCGTTACACGTTATGCGTTATACGTTATACGTTATACGTTATACGTTATACGTTATACGTTATACGTTATACGTTATACGTTATACGTTATACGTTATACGTTATACGTTATACGTTATACGTTATACGTTATACGTTATACGTTATGCGGTATACGTTATACATTATACGTTATACGATAAACGTTATACGTTATGCGTTATACGTTATACGTTATACGTTATACGTTATACGTTATACGTTATACGTTATACGTTTTACGTTATACGTTATACGTTACACGTTATACGTTATACGTTATACGTTATACGTTATACGTTATACGTTATACGTTATACGTTATACGTTATACGTTATACGTTATACGTTATACGTTATACGTTATAAGTTATACGTTATACGTTATACGTTATACGTTGTACGTTATACGTTATACGTTATACGTTATACGTTATACATTATACGTTATACGTTATACGTTATACGTTATACGTTATACGTCATAGGTTATACGTTATACGTTATGCGGTATACGTTGTACATTATACGTTATACGATATACGTAATACGTTATACGTTATACGATATACGTTATACGTTATACGTTATACGTTATACGTTATACGTTATACGTTATACGTTATACGTTATACGTTATACGCTATACGTTACATGTTATACGTTATACATTATACGTTATACGTTATACGTTATACGTTATACGTTATACGTTATACGTTATACGTCATAGGCTATACGTTATACGATATACGTTATACGTTATACGTTATACGTTATACGTTATACGTTATACGTTATACGTCATACATTATACGTTATACGTTATACGTTATACGTTATACGTTATACGTTATACGTCATAGGTTATACGTTATACGTTATGCGGTATACGTTATACATTATACGTTATACGATATACGTTATACGTTATGCGTTGTGCGTTCTTCGTTACACGTTATACGTTATTCGGTATGCGTTATACGTTATACGTTATACGTTATACGTTATACGTTATACGTTATACGTTATACGTTATATGTTATACGTTATACGTTATACGTTATACGTTATACGTTATACGTTATACGTTATACGTTATACGTTATACGTTATACGTTATACGTTATACGTTATACGTTATACGTTATACGTTATACGTTATACGTTATACGTTATACGTTATACGTTATACGTTATACGTTATACGTTATACGTTATACGTTATACGTTATACGTTATACGTTATACGTTATACGTTATACGTTATACGTTATACGTTATACGTTATACGTTATACGTTATACGTTATACGTTATACGTTATACGTTATACGTTATACGTTATACGTTATACGTTATACGTTATACGTTATACGTTATACGTTATACGTTATACGTTATACGTTATACGTTATACGTTATACGTTATACGTTATACGTTATACGTTATACGTTATACGTTATACGTTATACGTTATACGTTATACGTTATACGTCATAGGTTATACGTTATACGTTATGCGTTATACGGTATACATTATACGTTATACGATATACGTTATACGTTATGCGTTATGCGTTCTTCGTTACACGTTATACGTTATTCGGTATGCGTTATACGTCATACGTTATACGTTATACGTTATACGTTATACGTTATACGTTATACGTTATACGTTATACGTTATACGTTATGCGGTATACGTTATACATTATACGTTATACGATAAACGTTATACGTTATGCGTTATGCGTTCTTCGTTACACGTTATACGTTATTCGGTATGCGTTATACGTTATACGTTATACGTTATACGTTATACGTTATACGTTATACGTTATACGTTATACGTTATACGTTATACGTTATACGTTATACGTTATACGTTATACGTTATACGTTATACGTTATACGTTATACGTTATACGTCAAACGTTATACGTTATACGTTATACGTTATACGTTATACGTTATACGTTATACGTTATACGTTATACGTTATACGTTATACGTTTTACGTTATACGTTATACGTTACACGTTATACGTTATACGTTATACGTTATACGTTATACGTTATACGTTATACGTTATACGTTATACGTTATACGTTATACGTCAAACGTTATACGTTATACGTTATACGTTATACGTTATACGTTATACGTTATACGTTATACGTTATACGTTATACGTTATACGTTATACGTTTTACGTTATACGTTATACGTTACACGTTATACGTTATACGTTATACGTTATACGTTATACGTTATACGTTATACGTTATACGTTATACGTTATACGTTATACGTTATACGTTATACGTTTTACGTTATACGTTATACGTTACACGTTATACGTTATACGTTATACGTTATACGTTATACGTTATACGTTATACGTTATACGTTATACGTTATACGTTATACGTTATACGTTATACGTTATACGTTATAAGTTATACGTTATACGTTATACGTTATACGTTGTACGTTATACGTTATACGTTATACGTTATACGTTATACATTATACGTTATACGTTATACGTTATACGTTATACGTTATACGTCATAGGTTATACGTTATACGTTATGCGGTATACGTTGTACATTATACGTTATACGATATACGTAATACGTTATACGTTATACGATATACGTTATACGTTATACGTTATACGTTATACGTTATACGTTATACGTTATACGTTATACGTTATACGTTATACGCTATACGTTACATGTTATACGTTATACATTATACGTTATACGTTATACGTTATACGTTATACGTTATACGTTATACGTTATACGTCATAGGCTATACGTTATACGATATACGTTATACGTTATACGTTATACGTTATACGTTATACGTTATACGTTATACGTCATACATTATACGTTATACGTTATACGTTATACGTTATACGTTATACGTTATACGTCATAGGTTATACGTTATACGTTATGCGGTATACGTTATACATTATACGTTATACGATATACGTTATACGTTATGCGTTGTGCGTTCTTCGTTACACGTTATACGTTATTCGGTATGCGTTATACGTTATACGTTATACGTTATACGTTATACGTTATACGTTATACGTTATACGTTATACGTTATACGTTATACGTTATACGTTATACGTTATACGTTATACGTTATACGTTATACGTTATACGTTATACGTTATACGTTATACGTTATACGTTATACGTTATACGTTATACGTTATACGTTATACGTTATACGTTATACGTTATACGTTATACGTTATACGTTATACGTTATACGTTATACGTTATACGTTATACGTTATACGTTATACGTTATACGTTATACGTTATACGTTATACGTTATACGTTATACGTTATACGTTATACGTTATACGTTATACGTTATACGTTATACGTTATACGTTATACGTTATACGTTATACGTTATACGTTATACGTTATACGTTATACGTTATACGTCATAGGTTATACGTTATACGTTATGCGTTATACGGTATACATTATACGTTATACGATATACGTTATACGTTATGCGTTATGCGTTCTTCGTTACACGTTATACGTTATTCGGTATGCGTTATACGTCATACGTTATACGTTATACGTTATACGTTATACGTTATACGTTATACGTTATACGTTATACGTTATACGTTATGCGGTATACGTTATACATTATACGTTATACGATAAACGTTATACGTTATGCGTTATGCGTTCTTCGTTACACGTTATACGTTATTCGGTATGCGTTATACGTTATACGTTATACGTTATACGTTATACGTTATACGTTATACGTTATACGTTATACGTTATACGTTATACGTTATACGTTATACGTTATACGTTATACGTTATACGTTATACGTTATACGTCAAACGTTATACGTTATACGTTATACGTTATACGTTATACGTTATACGTTATACGTTATACGTTATACGTTATACGTTATACGTTTTACGTTATACGTTATACGTTACACGTTATACGTTATACGTTATACGTTATACGTTATACGTTATACGTTATACGTTATACGTTATACGTTATACCTTATACGTTATACGTTATACGTTATAAGTTATACGTTATACGTTATACGTTATACGTTGTACGTTATACGTTATACGTTATACGTTATACGTTATACATTATACGTTATACGTTATACGTTATACGTTATACGTTATACGTCATAGGTTATACGTTATACGTTATGCGGTATACGTTGTACATTATACGTTATACGATATACGTTATACGTTATACGTTATACGATATACGTTATACGTTATACGTTATACGTTATACGTTATACGTTATACGTTATACGTTATACGTTATACGTTATACGCTATACGTTACATGTTATACGTTATACATTATACGTTATACGTTATACGTTATACGTTATACGTTATACGTTATACGTTATACGTCATAGGCTATACGTTATACGATATACGTTATACGTTATACGTTATACGTTATACGTTATACGTTATACGTTATACGTCATACATTATACGTTATACGTTATACGTTATACGTTATACGTTATACGTTATACGTCATAGGTTATACGTTATACGTTATGCGGTATACGTTATACATTATACGTTATACGATATACGTTATACGTTATGCGTTGTGCGTTCTTCGTTACACGTTATACGTTATTCGGTATGCGTTATACGTTATACGTTATACGTTATTTGTTATACGTTATACGTTATACGTTATACGTTATACGTTATATGTTATACGTTATACGTTATACGTTATACGTTATACGTTATACGTTATACGTTATACGTTATACGTTATACGTTATACGTTATACGTTATACGTTATACGTTATACGTTATACGTTATACGTTATACGTTATACGTTATACGTTATACGTCATAGGTTATACGTTATACGTTATGCGGTATACGTTATACATTATACGTTATACGATAAACGTTATACGTTATGCGTTATGCGTTCTTCGTTACACGTTATACGTTATTCGGTATGCGTTATACGTTATACGTTATACGTTATACGTTATACGTTATACGTTATACGTTATACGTTATACGTTATACGTTATACGTTATACGTTATACGTTATACGTTATACGTTATACGTTATACGTTATACGTTATACGTTATACTTTATACGTTATATTTTATACGTTATACGTTATACGTTATACGTTATACGTTATACGTTATACGTTATACGTTACACGTTACACGTTATACCTCATAGGTTATACGTTATACGTTATACGTTATACGTTATACGTTATACGTTATACGTTATACGTCATAGGTTATACGTTATACGTTATACGTTATGCGTTATACGTTATGCGTTATACGTTATACGTTATACGTTATGCGTTATGCGTTCTTCGTTACACGTTATACGTTATTCGGTATGCGTTATACGTTATACGTTATACGTTATACGTTATACGTTATACGTTATACGTTATACGTTATACGTTATACGTTATACGTTATACGTTATACGTTATACGTTATACGTTATGCGGTATACGTTATACATTATACGTTATACGATATACGTTATACGTTATGCGTTGTGCGTTCTTCGTTACACGTTATACGTTATTCGGTATGCGTTATACGTTATACGTTTAACGTTATACGTTATACGTTATACGTTATACGTCATAGGCTATACGTTATACGATATACGTTATACGTTATACGTTATACGTTATACGTTATACGTTATACGTTATACGTTATACATTATACGTTATACGTTATACGTTATACGTTATACGTTATACGTCATAGGTTATACGTTATACGTTATGCGGTATACGTTATACATTATACGTTATACGATATACGTTATACGTTATGCGTTGTGCGTTCTTCGTTACACGTTATACGTTATTCGGTATGCGTTATACGTTATACGTTATACGTTATACGTTATACGTTATACGTTATACGTTATACGTCATAGGTTATACGTTATACGTTATGCGGTATACGTTATACATTATACGTTATACGATAAACGTTATACGTTATGCGTTATGCGTTCTTCGTTACACGTTATACGTTATTCGGTATGCGTTATACGTTATACGTTATACGTTATACGTTATACGTTATACGTTATACGTTATACGTTATACGTTATACGTTATACGTTATACGTTATACGTTATACGTTATACGTTATACGTTATACGTTATACGTTATACGTTATACGTTATACGTCAAACGTTATACGTTATACGTTATACGTTATACGTTATACGTTATACGTTATACGTTATACGTTATACGTTATACGTTATACGTTATACGTTTTACGTTATACGTTATACGTTACACGTTATACGTTATACGTTATACGTTATACGTTATACGTTATACGTTATACGTTATACGTTATACGTTATACCTTATACGTTATACGTTATACGTTATAAGTTATACGTTATACGTTATACGTTATACGTTGTACGTTATACGTTATACGTTATACGTTATACGTTATACATTATACGTTATACGTTATACGTTATACGTTATACGTTATACGTCATAGGTTATACGTTATACGTTATGCGGTATACGTTGTACATTATACGTTATACGATATACGTTATACGTTATACGTTATACGATATACGTTATACGTTATACGTTATACGTTATACGTTATACGTTATACGTTATACGTTATACGTTATACGTTATACGCTATACGTTACATGTTATACGTTATACATTATACGTTATACGTTATACGTTATACGTTATACGTTATACGTTATACGTTATACGTCATAGGCTATACGTTATACGATATACGTTATACGTTATACGTTATACGTTATACGTTATACGTTATACGTTATACGTCATACATTATACGTTATACGTTATACGTTATACGTTATACGTTATACGTTATACGTCATAGGTTATACGTTATACGTTATGCGGTATACGTTATACATTATACGTTATACGATATACGTTATACGTTATGCGTTGTGCGTTCTTCGTTACACGTTATACGTTATTCGGTATGCGTTATACGTTATACGTTATACGTTATACGTTATACGTTATACGTTATACGTTATACGTTATATGTTATACGTTATACGTTATACGTTATACGTTATACGTTATACGTTATACGTTATACGTTATACGTTATACGTTATACGTTATACGTTATACGTTATACGTTATACGTTATACGTTATACGTGTTACGTTATACGTTATACGTTATACGTTATACGTTATACGTTATACGTTATACGTTATACGTTATACGTTATACGTTATACGTTATACGTTATACGTTATACATTATACGTTATACGTTATACGTTATACGTTATACGTTATACGTTATACGTTATACGTCATAGGTTATACGTTATACGTTATGCGGTATACGTTATACATTATACGTTATACGATAAACGTTATACGTTATGCGTTATGCGTTCTTCGTTACACGTTATACGTTATTCGGTATGCGTTATACGTTATACGTTATACGTTATACGTTATACGTTATACGTTATACGTTATACGTTATACGTTATACGTTATACGTTATACGTTATACGTTATACGTTATACGTTATACGTTATACGTTATACGTTATACGTTATACGTCATAGGTTATACGTTATACGTTATGCGGTATACGTTATACATTATACGTTATACGATAAACGTTATACGTTATGCGTTATGCGTTCTTCGTTACACGTTATACGTTATTCGGTATGCGTTATACGTTATACGTTATACGTTATACGTTATACGTTATACGTTATACGTTATACGTTATACGTTATACGTTATACGTCAAACGTTATACGTTATACGTTATACGTTATACGTTATACGTTATACGTTATACGTTATACGTTATACGTTATACGTTATACGTTATACGTTTTACGTTATACGTTATACGTTACACGTTATACGTTATACGTTATACGTTATACGTTATACGTTATACGTTATACGTTATACCTTATACGTTATACGTTATACGTTATAAGTTATACGTTATACGTTATACGTTATACGTTGTACGTTATACGTTATATGTTATACGTTATACGTTATACATTATACGTTATACGTTATACGTTATACGTTATACGTTATACGTCATAGGTTATACGTTATACGTTATGCGGTATACGTTGTACATTATACGTTATACGATATACGTTATACGTTATACGTTATACGATATACGTTATACGTTATACGTTATACGTTATACGTTATACGTTATACGTTATACGTTATACGTTATACGTTATACGCTATACGTTACATGTTATACGTTATACATTATACGTTATACGTTATACGTTATACGTTATACGTTATACGTTATACGTTATACGTCATAGGCTATACGTTATACGATATACGTTATACGTTATACGTTATACGTTATACGTTATACGTTATACGTGTTACGTTATACGTTATACGTTATACGTTATACGTTATACGTTATACGTTATACGTTATACGTTATACGTTATACGTTATACGTTATACGTTATACGTTATACATTATACGTTATACGTTATACGTTATACGTTATACGTTATACGTTATACGTTATACGTCATAGGTTATACGTTATACGTTATGCGGTATACGTTATACATTATACGTTATACGATAAACGTTATACGTTATGCGTTATGCGTTCTTCGTTACACGTTATACGTTATTCGGTATGCGTTATACGTTATACGTTATACGTTATACGTTATACGTTATACGTTATACGTTATACGTTATACGTTATACGTTATACGTTATACGTTATACGTTATACGTTATACGTTATACGTTATACGTTATACGTTATACGTTATACGTCATAGGTTATACGTTATACGTTATGCGGTATACGTTATACATTATACGTTATACGATAAACGTTATACGTTATGCGTTATGCGTTCTTCGTTACACGTTATACGTTATTCGGTATGCGTTATACGTTATACGTTATACGTTATACGTTATACGTTATACGTTATACGTTATACGTTATACGTCAAACGTTATACGTTATACGTTATACGTTATACGTTATACGTTATACGTTATACGTTATACGTTATACGTTATACGTTATACGTTATACGTTTTACGTTATACGTTATACGTTACACGTTATACGTTATACGTTATACGTTATACGTTATACGTTATACGTTATACGTTATACGTTATACGTTATACCTTATACGTTATACGTTATACGTTATAAGTTATACGTTATACGTTATACGCTATACGTTGTACGTTATACGTTATATGTTATACGTTATACGTTATACATTATACGTTATACGTTATACGTTATACGTTATACGTTATACGTCATAGGTTATACGTTATACGTTATGCGGTATACGTTGTACATTATACGTTATACGATATACGTTATACGTTATACGTTATACGATATACGTTATACGTTATACGTTATACGTTATACGTTATACGTTATACGTTATACGTTATACGTTATACGTTATACGCTATACGTTACATGTTATACGTTATACATTATACGTTATACGTTATACGTTATACGTTATACGTTATACGTTATACGTTATACGTCATAGGCTATACGTTATACGATATACGTTATACGTTATACGTTATACGTTATACGTTATACGTTATACGTTATACGTCATACATTATACGTTATACGTTATACGTTATACGTTATACGTTATACGTTATACGTCATAGGTTATACGTTATACGTTATGCGGTATACGTTATACATTATACGTTATACGATATACGTTATACGTTATGCGTTGTGCGTTCTTCGTTACACGTTATACGTTATTCGGTATGCGTTATACGTTATACGTTATACGTTATACGTTATACGTTATACGTTATACGTTATACGTTATATGTTATACGTTATACGTTATACGTTATACGTTATACGTTATACGTTATACGTTATACGTTATACGTTATACGTTATACGTTATACGTTATACGTTATACGTTATACGTTATACGTTATACGTGTTACGTTATACGTTACACGTTACACGTTATACCTCATAGGTTATACGTTATACGTTATACGTTATACGTTATACGTTATACGTTATACGTTATACGTCATAGGTTATACGTTATACGTTATACGTTATGCGTTATACGTTATGCGTTATACGTTATACGTTATACGTTATGCGTTATACGTTGTACGATATTCGTTATACGTTATACGTTATTAGTTATACGTTATACGGTATACGTTATACGTTGTACGTTACATGTTATAAGTTATACGTTATACGTTATACGATATACGTTATACGTTAAACGTTATACGTTATACGTTATACGTTATATTTTATACGTTATACATTATACGTTATACGTTATACGTTATACGTTATACGTTATACGTTATACGTTATACGTTATACGTTATACGTTATACGTTATACGTTATACGTTATACGTTATACGTTATACGTTATACGTTATACGTTATACGTTATACGTTATACGTTATACGTTATACGTTATACGTTATACGTTATACTTTATACGTTATATTTTATACGTTATACGTTATACGTTATACGTTATACGTTATACGTTATACGTTACACGTTACACGTTATACCTCATAGGTTATACGTTATACGTTATACGTTATACGTTACGCGTTATACGTTATACGTTATACGTTATACGTTATACGTTATACGTTTTACGATATACGTTATACGTTATACGTTATACGTTATACGTTATACGTTGTACGTTATACGTTATACGTTATACGTTATACGTTATACGTTATACGTTATACGTTATACGTTATACGTTATACGTTATACGTTATACGTTATACGTTATACGTTATACGTTATACGTTATACGTTATACGTTATACTTTATACGTTATGTTTTATACGTTATACGTTATACGTTATACGTTATACGTTATACGTTATACGTTACACGTTACACGTTATACCTCATAGGTTATACGTTATACGTTATACGTTATACGTTACGCGTTATACGTTATACGTTATACGTTATACGTTATACGTTATACGTTTTACGATATACGTTATACGTTATACGTTATACGTTATACGTTATACGTTGTACGGTATACGTTATACGTTATACGTTATACGTTATACGTTATACGTTATACGTTATACGTTATACGTCAAACGTTATACGTTATACGTTATACGTTATACGTTATACGTTATACGTTATACGTTATACGTTATACGTTATACGTTATACGTTATACGTTTTACGTCATACGTTATACGTTACACGTTATACGTTATACGTTATACGTTATACGTTATACGTTATACGTTATACGTTATACGTTATACGTTATACGTTATACGTTATACGTTATACGTTATACGTTATACGTTATACGGTATACGTTATACATTATACGTTATACGTTGTACGTTATACGTTATAAGATGTACGTTATACGTTATACGTTATACGTTATACGTTATACGTTATAAGTTATACGTTATACGTTATACGTTATACGTTGTACGTTATACGTTATACGTTATACATTATACGTTATACGTCATACGTTATACGTTATACGTTATAGGTGTTACGTTATACGTTATACGTTATACGTTATTCGTAATACGTTATACGTGATACGTTATACTTTGTACGTTATACGTTATACGTTATACGTTATACATTATACGTTATACGTTATACATTACATGTTATGCGTTATTCGGTATGCGTTATACGTTATACGTTATACGTTATACGTTATACGTTATACGTTATACGTTATACGTTATACGTTATACGTCATAGGTTATACGTTATACGTTATGCGGTATACGTTATACATTATACGTTATACGATATACGTTATACGTTATGCGTTATGCGTTCTTCGTTACACGTTATACGTTATTCGGTATGCGTTATACGTTATACGTTATACGTTATACGTTATACGTTATACGTTATACATTATACGTTATACGTTATACGTTATACGTTATACGTTATACGTTATACGTTATACGTTATACGTTATTTGTTATACCTTATATTTTATACGTTATACGTTGTACGTTATACGTTATAAGTTGTACGTTATACGATATACGTTATACGTTATTCTTTATACGTTATTCGTTACACGTTATACGTCATACGTTATACGTTATACGTTTTACGTTATTCGTTATACGTTATACGTTATACGATATACGTTATACGTTATACGTTATACGTTATACGTTATACGTTATACGAAATACGTTATACGTTATACGTTATACGTTACACGTTATACGTTATACGTTGTACGTTATACGTTATGAGTTGTACGTTTTACGTTATTCGTTATACGTTATACGTTATACGATATACGTTATACGTTATACGTTATACGTTATACGTTATACGCTATACGTTATACGTTATACGTTTTACGTTATACGTTATACGTTATACGTTATACGTTATACGTTATACGTTATACGTTATACGTTATACGTTATACGTTATACGTCATAAGTTATACGTTATACGTTATACGTTATACGTTATACGTTATACGTTATGCGTTATACGTTCTACGATATTCGTTGTACGTCATACGTTATACGTTATACGTTTTACGTTATTCGTTATACGTTATACGTTATACGATATACGTTATACGTTATACGT
Organism: Ptiloglossa arizonensis; assembly: GCF_051014685.1. Classification (NCBI taxonomy): domain Eukaryota; kingdom Metazoa; phylum Arthropoda; class Insecta; order Hymenoptera; family Colletidae; genus Ptiloglossa; species Ptiloglossa arizonensis. The sequence goes on from NW_027478902.1 coordinate 106,242, forward strand.
TATACGTTATACGTTATACGTTATACGTTATACGTTATACGTTATACGTTATACGTTATACGTTATACGTTATACGTTATACGTTATACGTTATACGTTATACGTTATAAGTTATACGTTATACGTCAAACGTTATACGTTATACGTTATACGTTATACGTTATACGTTATACGTTATACGTTATACGTTATACGTTATACGTTATACGTTATACGTTTTACGTTATACGTTATACGTTACACGTTATACGTTATACGTTATACGTTATACGTTATACGTTATACGTTATACGTTATACGTTATACGTTATACGTTATACGTTATACGTTATACGTTATAGGTTATACGTTATACGTTATACGTTATACGTTATACATTATACGTTATACGTTGTACGTTATACGTTATAAGATGTACGTTATACGTTATACGTTATACGTTATACGTTATACGTTATAAGTTATACGTTATACGTTATACGTTATACGTTGTACGTTATACGTTATACGTTATAATTTATACGTTATACGTCATACGTTATACGTTATACGTTATAGGTGTTACGTTATACGTTATACGTTATACGTTATTCGTAATACGTTATACGTGATACGTTATACTTTGTACGTTATACGTTATACGTTATACGTTATACATTATACGTTATACGTTATACATTACATGTTATGCGTTATTCGGTATGCGTTATACGTTATACGTTATACGTTATACGTTATACGTTATACGTTATACGTTATACGTTATACGTTATACGTTATACGTTATACGTCATAGGTTATACGTTATACGTTATACGTCATAAGTTATACGTTATACGTTATACGTTATACGTTATACGTCATACATTATACGTTATACGTTATACGTTATACGTTATACGTTATACGTTATACGTCATAGGTTATACGTTATACGTTATGCGGTATACGTTATACATTATACGTTATACGATATACGTTATACGTTATGCGTTGTGCGTTCTTCGTTACACGTTATACGTTATTCGGTATGCGTTATACGTTATACGTTATACGTTATACGTTATACGTTATACGTTATACGTTATACGTTATACGTTATACGTTATACGTTATACGTTATACGTTATACGTTATACGTTATACGTTATACGTTATACGTTATACGTTATACGTTATACGTTATACGTTATACGTTATACGTTATACGTTATACGTTATACGTTATACGTTATACGTTATACGTTATACGTTATGCGTTATGCGTTCTTCGTTACACGTTATACGTTATTCGGTTTGCGTTATACGTTATACGTTATACTTTATACGTTATACGTTATACGTTATACGTTATACGTTATACGTTATACGTTATACGTTATACGTTATACGTTATACGTTATACGTTATACGTTATACGTTATACGTTATACGTTATACGTTATATTTTATACGTTATACGTTATACGTTATACGTTATACGTTATACGTTATACGTTATACGTTATACGTTATACGTTATACGTTATACGTTATACGTTATACGTTATACGTTATACGTTATACGTTATGCGTTATGCGTTCTTCGTTACACGTTATACGTTATTCGGTTTGCGTTATACGTTATACGTTATACGTTATACGTTATACGTTATACGTTATACGTTATACGTTATACGTTATACGTTATACGTTATACGTTATACGTTATACGTTATACGTTATACGTTATACGTTATACGTTATACGTTATACGTTATACGTTATATTTTATACGTTATACGTTATACGTTATACGTTATACGTTATACGTTATACGTTATACGTTATACGTTATACGTTATACGTTATACGTTATACGTTATACGTTATACGTTATACGTTATACGTTATACGTTATACGTTATATTTTATAAGTTATACGTTATACGTTATACATTATACGTTATACGTTATACGTTATACGTTATACGTTATACGTCATAGGTTATACGTTATACGTTATGCGGTATACGTTATACATTATACGTTATACGATATACGTTACACGTTATGCGTTATGCGTTATGCGTTCTTCGTTACACTTTATACGTTATTCGGTATGCGTTATACGTTATACGTTATACGTTAAACGTTATACGTTATACGTTATACGTTATACGTTATACGTTATACGTCATACGTTATACGTTATACGTTATACGTTATACGTTATACGTTATACGTTATACGTTATACGTTATACGTTATGCGTTATGCGTTCTTCGTTACACGTTATACGTTATTCGGTTTGCGTTATACGTTATACGTTATACGTTATACGTTATACGTTATACGTTATACGTTATACGTTATACGTTATACGTTATACGTTATACGTTATACGTTATACGTTATACGTTATACGTTATACGTTATACGTTATACGTTATACGTTATATTTTATACGTTATACGTTATACGTTATACGTTATACGTTATACGTTATACGTTATACGTTATACGTTATACTTTATACGTTATACGTTATACGTTATACGTTACACGTTACACGTTATACCTCATAGGTTATACGTTATACGTTATACGTTACACGTTATACGTTATACGTTATACGTTATACGTTGTACGTTATACGTTATACGTTATAATTTATACGTTATACGTCATACGTTATACGTTATACGTTATAGGTGTTACGTTATACGTTATACGTTATACGTTATTCGTAATACGTTATACGTGATACGTTATACTTTGTACGTTATACGTTATACGTTATACGTTATACATTATACGTTATACGTTATACATTACATGTTATGCGTTATTCGGTATGCGTTATACGTTATACGTTATACGTTATACGTTATACGTTATACGTTATACGTTATACGTTATACGTTATACGTTATACGTTATACGTCATAGGTTATACGTTATACGTTATACGTCATAAGTTATACGTTATACGTTATACGTTATACGTTATACGTCATACATTATACGTTATACGTTATACGTTATACGTTATACGTTATACGTTATACGTCATAGGTTATACGTTATACGTTATGCGGTATACGTTATACATTATACGTTATACGATATACGTTATACGTTATGCGTTGTGCGTTCTTCGTTACACGTTATACGTTATTCGGTATGCGTTATACGTTATACGTTATACGTTATACGTTATACGTTATACGTTATACGTTATACGTTATACGTTATACGTTATACGTTATACGTTATACGTTATACGTTATACGTTATACGTTATACGTTATACGTTATACGTTATACGTTATACGTTATACGTTATACGTTATACGTTATACGTTATACGTTATACGTTATACGTTATACGTTATACGTTATACGTTATGCGTTATGCGTTCTTCGTTACACGTTATACGTTATTCGGTTTGCGTTATACGTTATACGTTATACTTTATACGTTATACGTTATACGTTATACGTTATACGTTATACGTTATACGTTATACGTTATACGTTATACGTTATACGTTATACGTTATACGTTATACGTTATACGTTATACGTTATACGTTATACGTTATATTTTATACGTTATACGTTATACGTTATACGTTATACGTTATACGTTATACGTTATACGTTATACGTTATACGTTATACGTTATACGTTATACGTTATACGTTATACGTTATACGTTATACGTTATGCGTTATGCGTTCTTCGTTACACGTTATACGTTATTCGGTTTGCGTTATACGTTATACGTTATACGTTATACGTTATACGTTATACGTTATACGTTATACGTTATACGTTATACGTTATACGTTATACGTTATACGTTATATTTTATACGTTATACGTTATACGTTATACGTTATACGTTATACGTTATACGTTATACGTTATACGTTATACTTTATACGTTATACGTTATACGTTATACGTTACACGTTACACGTTATACCTCATAGGTTATACGTTATACGTTATACGTTACACGTTATACGTTATGCGTTATACGTTATACGTCATAGGTTATACGTTAAACGTTATACGTTATACGTTATACATTATGCGTTATACGTTTTACGTTATTCGTTATACGTTATACGTTATACGTTATACGTTATATGTTTTACGTTATACGTTATACGTTATACGTTATACGTTATACCTTATACGTTATACGTTACACGTTAAACGTTATACGTTATACGTTATACGTTATACGTTATACGCTATACGTTACATGTTATACGTTATACGTAGTATGTAATGCGTCATACGTTTTACGTTATTCGTTATATGTTTTTCGTTACAAGTTATACGTTATACGTTATACGTTATACGTCATAGGTTATACGTTATACGTTACATGTTATACGTTATACGTTATACGTTATACGATATACGTTATACGTTATACGTTATACGTTATACGTTATACGTTATACGTTATACGCTATACGTTACATGTTATACGTTATACATTATACGTTATACGTTATACGTTATACGTTATACGTTATACGTTATACGTTATACGTTATACGTTATACGTCATAGGCTATACGTTATACGATATACGTTATACGTTATACGTTATACGTTATATGTTATACGTTATACGTTATACGTTATACATTATACGTTATACGTTATACGTTATACGTTATACGTTATACGTCATAGGTTAAACGTTATACGTTATGCGGTATACGTTATACGTTGTACGTTATACGTTATACGTTATACATTATACGTTATACGTCATACGTTATACGTTATACGTCATCGGTGTTACGTTATACGTTATACGTTATACGTTATTCGTAATACGTTATACGTGATACGTTATACTTTGTACGTTATACGTTATACGTTATACGTTATACATTATACGTTATACGTTATACATTACATGTTATGCGTTATACGTTATACGTTATACGTTATACGTTATACGTTATACGTTATTCGTTATACGTTATACGTTATACGTTATACGTTATAAGTTATACGTTATACGTTATACGTTATACGTTGTACGTTATACGTTATACGTTATACATTATACGTTATACGTTATACGTTATACGTTATACGTTATACGTTATACGTTATACGTCATAGGTTATACGTTATACGTTATGCGGTACACGTTATACATTATACGTTATACGATATACGTTATACGTTATGCGTTATGCGTTCTTCGTTACACGTTATACGTTATTCGGTATGCGTTATACGTTATACGTTATACGTTATACGTTATACGTTATACGTTATACGTTATACGTTATACGTTATACGTTATACGTTATACGTTATACGTTATACGTTATACGTTATACGTTATTTGTTATACGTTATATTTTATACGTTATACGTTGTACGTTATACGTTATAAGTTGTACGTTATACGATATACGTTATACGTTATTCTTTATACGTTATTCGTTACACGTTATACGTCATACGTTATACGTTATACGTTTTACGTTATTCGTTATACGTTATACGTTATACGATATACGTTATACGTTATACGTTATACGTTATACGTTATACGTTATACGTTATACGTTATACGTTATACGTTATACGTTACACGTTATACGTTATACGTTGTACGTTATACGTTATGAGTTGTACGTTTTACGTTATTCGTTATACGTTATACGTTATACGTTATACGTTATACGTTATACGTCATAGGTTATACGTTATACGTTACATGTTATACGTTATACGTTATACGTTATACGATATACGTTATACGTTATACGTTATACGTTATACGTTATACGTTATACGTTATACGCTATACGTTACATGTTATACGTTATACATTATACGTTATACGTTATACGTTATACGTTATACGTTATACGTTATACGTTATACGTTATACGTTATACGTCATAGGCTATACGTTATACGATATACGTTATACGTTATACGTTATACGTTATATGTTATACGTTATACGTTATACGTTATACATTATACGTTATACGTTATACGTTATACGTTATACGTTATACGTCATAGGTTAAACGTTATACGTTATGCGGTATACGTTATACGTTGTACGTTATACGTTATACGTTATACATTATACGTTATACGTCATACGTTATACGTTATACGTCATCGGTGTTACGTTATACGTTATACGTTATACGTTATTCGTAATACGTTATACGTGATACGTTATACTTTGTACGTTATACGTTATACGTTATACGTTATACATTATACGTTATACGTTATACATTACATGTTATGCGTTATACGTTATACGTTATACGTTATACGTTATACGTTATACGTTATTCGTTATACGTTATACGTTATACGTTATACGTTATAAGTTATACGTTATACGTTATACGTTATACGTTGTACGTTATACGTTATACGTTATACATTATACGTTATACGTTATACGTTATACGTTATACGTTATACGTTATACGTTATACGTCATAGGTTATACGTTATACGTTATGCGGTACACGTTATACATTATACGTTATACGATATACGTTATACGTTATGCGTTATGCGTTCTTCGTTACACGTTATACGTTATTCGGTATGCGTTATACGTTATACGTTATACGTTATACGTTATACGTTATACGTTATACGTTATACGTTATACGTTATACGTTATACGTTATACGTTATACGTTATACGTTATACGTTATACGTTATACGTTATTTGTTATACGTTATATTTTATACGTTATACGTTGTACGTTATACGTTATAAGTTGTACGTTATACGATATACGTTATACGTTATTCTTTATACGTTATTCGTTACACGTTATACGTCATACGTTATACGTTATACGTTTTACGTTATTCGTTATACGTTATACGTTATACGATATACGTTATACGTTATACGTTATACGTTATACGTTATACGTTATACGTTATACGTTATACGTTATACGTTATACGTTACACGTTATACGTTATACGTTGTACGTTATACGTTATGAGTTGTACGTTTTACGTTATTCGTTATACGTTATACGTTATACGATATACGTTATACGTTATACGTTATACGTTATACGTTATACGCTATACGTTATACGTTATACGTTTTACGTTATACGTTATACGTTATACGTTATACGTTATACGTTATACGTTATACGTTATACGTTATACGTTATACGTTATACGTCATAAGTTATACGTTATACGTTATACGTTATACGTTATACGTTATACGTTATGCGTTATACGTTCTACGATATTCGTTGTACGTCATACGTTATACGTTATACGTTTTACGTTATTCGTTATACGTTATACGTTATACGATATACGTTATACGTTATACGTTATACGTTATACGTTATACGTTATACGTTATACGTTATACGTTATACGTTATACGTTATACGTTATATGTTATACGTTATACGTTATACGTTATAAGTTATACGTTATACGTTATACGTTATACGTTGTACGTTATACGTTATACGTTATACATTATACGTTATACGTTATACGTTATACGTTATACGTTATACGTCATAGGTTATACGTTATACGTTATGCGGTATACGTTATACATTATACGTTATACGATATACGTTATACGTTATGCGTTATGCGTTCTTCGTTACACGTTGTACGTTATTCGGTATGCGTTATACGTTATACGTTATACGTTATACGTTATACGTTATACGTTATACGTTATACGTTATACGTTATACGTTATACGTTATACGTTATACGTTATACGTTATACGTTATACGTTATAAGTTATACGTTATACGTTATACGTTATACGTTATACGCTATACGTTATACGTTATACGTTTTACGTTATACGTTATACGTTATACGTTATACGTTATACGTTATACGTTATACGTTATACGTTATACGTTATACGTTATACGTTATACGTTATACGTTATACGTTATACGTTATACGTTATACGTTATACGTTATATTTTATACGTTATACGTTATACGTTATACGTTATACGTTATACGTTATACGTTATACGTTATACGTTATACGTTATACGTTATACGTTATACGTTATACGTTATATTTTATAAGTTATACGTTATACGTTATACATTATACGTTATACGTTATACGTTATACGTTATACGTTATACGTTATACGTTATACGTCATAGGTTATACGTTATACGTTATGCGGTATACGTTATACATTATACGTTATACGATATACGTTATACGTTATGCGATATGCGTTCTTCGTTACACGTTATACGTTATTCGGTATGCGTTATACGTTATACGTTATACGTTATACGTTATACGTTATACGTTATACGTTATACGTTATACGTTATACGTTATACGTTATACGTTATACGTTATACGTTATACGTTATACGTTATACGTTATACGTTATACGTTATATTTTATACGTTATACGTTATACGTTATACGTTATACGTTATACGTTATACGTTATACGTTATACGTTATACGTTATACGTTATACGTTATACGTTATATTTTATAAGTTATACGTTATACGTTATACGTTATACGTTATACGTTACACGTTACACGTTATACCTCATAGGTTATACGTTATACGTTATACGTTGTACGTTATACGTTATACGTTATACATTATACGTTATACGTTATACGTTATACGTTATACGTTATACGTCATAGGTTATACGTTATACGTTATGCGGTATACGTTATACATTATACGTTATACGATATACGTTATACGTTATGCGTCGTGCGTTCTTCGTTACACGTTGTACGTTATTTGGTATGCGTTATACGTTATACGTTATACGTTATACGTTATACGTTATACGTTATACGTTATACGTTATACGTTATACGTTATACGTTATACGTTATACGTTATACGTTATACGTTATAAGTTATACGTTATACGTTATACGTTATACGTTATACGCTATACGTTATACGTTATACGTTATACGTTATACGTTATACGTTATACGTTATACGTTATATTTTATAAGTTATACGTTATACGTTATACATTATACGTTATACGTTATACGTTATACGTTATACGTTATACGTTATACGTTATACGTCATAGGTTATACGTTATACGTTATGCGGTATACGTTATACATTATACGTTATACGATATACGTTATACGTTATGCGATATGCGTTCTTCGTTGCACGTTATACGTTATTCGGTATGCGTTATACGTTATACGTTATACGTTATACGTTATACGTTATACGTTATACGTTATACGTTATACGTTATACGTTATACGTTATACGTTATACGTTATACGTTATACGTTATACGTTATACGTTATACGTTATACGTTATACGTTATATTTTATACGTTATACGTTATACGCTATACGTTATACGTTACACGTTATACGTTATACGTTATACGTTATACGTTATACGTTATACGTTATACGTTATACGTTATACGTTATATTTTATAAGTTATACGTTATACGTTATACGTTATACGTTATACGTTACACGTTACACGTTATACCTCATAGGTTATACGTTATACGTTATACGTTACACGTTATACGTTATACGTTATACGTTATACGTCATAGGTTATACGTTAAACGTTATACGTTATACGTTATACATTATGCGTTATACGTTTTACGTTATTCGTTATACGTTATACGTTATACGTTATACGTTATATGTTTTACGTTATACGTTATACGTTATACGTTATACGTTATACATTATACGTTATACGTTATACGTTAAACGTTATACGTTATACGTTATACGTTATACGTTATACGCTATACGTTACATGTTATACGTTATACGTAGTATGTAATGCGTCATACGTTTTACGTTATTCGTTATACGTTTTTCGTTACAAGTTATACGTTATACGTTATACGTTATACGTCATAGGTTATACGTTATACGTTATACGTTATACGTTATACATTATGCGTTATACGTTTTACGTTATTCGTTATACGTTATACGTTATACGTTATACGTTATACGTTATACGTTATACGTTATACGTTATACGTTATACGTTATACGTTATACGTTATACGTTATACGTTGTACGTTATACGTTATAAGTTTTACGTTATACGATATACGTTATACGTTATTCGTTATACGTACTTCGTTACACGTTATACGTTATTCGGTATGCGTTATACGTTATACGTTATACGTTATACGTTATACGTTATACGCTATACGTTATACGTTATACGTTATACGTTATACGTTATACGTTATACGTCATAAGTTATACGTTATACGTTATACGTTATACGTTATACGTTATACGTTATGCGTTATACGTTCTACGATATTCGTTATACGTTATACGTCATAAGTTATACGTTATACGTTATACGTTATTAGTTATACGTTATACGTTATACGTTATACGTCATAGGGTATACGTTATACGTTATGCGTTATACGTTATACATTATACGTTATACGATATACGTTTTACGTTATGCGTTATGCGTTCTTCGTTACACGTTATACGTTATTCGGTATGCGTTATACGTTATACGTTATACGTTATACGTTATACGTTATACGTTATACGTTATACGTTATACGATACACGTTATACGTTATACGTTATACGTTATGCGTTATTCGTTATACATTATACGTTATACGATATACGTTATACGTTATGCGTTATACGTTATACGTTATACGTTATACGTTATACGCTATACGTTACATGTTATACGTTATACGCTATACGTTATACGGTATACGTTATACGTTATACGTTGTACGTTATACGTTATTCGTTATACGTTATACGTTAAACGTTATACGTTATACGTTATACGTTATACGTTATACGTTATACGTTATACGTTATACGTCATAGGTTATACGTTATACGTTATGCGTTATACGTTATACATTATACGTTATACGATATACGTTATACGTTATGCGTTATGCGTTCTTCGTTACACGTTATACGTTATACGTTATACGTTATATGTTTTACGTTATACGTTATACGTTATACGTTATACGTTATACGTTATACGTTATACGTTATACGTTATACGATATACGTTATACGTTATACGTTATACGTTATACGTTATACGTCATAGGTTATACGTTATACGTTATGCGTTATACGTTATACATTATACGTTATACGATATACGTTATACGTTATGCGTTATGCGTTCTTCGTTACACGTTATACGTTATACGTTATACGTTATATGTTTTACGTTATACGTTGTACGTTATACGTTATACGGTATACGTTATACGTTATACGTTATACGTTATACGTTATACGATATACGTTATACGTTATACGTTATACGTTATACGTTATACGTTGTACGTTATACGTTATTCGTTATACGTTATACGTTAAACGTTATACGTTATACGTTATACGTTATACGTTATACGTTATACGTTATACGTTATACGTTATACGTTATACGTTATACGTTATACGCTATACGTTACATGTTATACGTTATACGTAGTATGCAATGCGTCATACGTTTTACGTTATACGTTATACGGTATACGTTATACGTTGTACGTTACATGTTATACGTTATACGTTATACGTTACACGGTATACGTTATACGTTGTACGTTACATGTTATACGTTATACGTTATACGTTATACGATATACGTTATACGTTATACGTTATACGTTATACGTTATACGTTATACGTTATACCCTATACGTTACATGTTATACGTTATACATCATACGTTATACGTTATACGTTATACGTTATACGTTATACGTTATACGTTATACGTTATACGTTATACGTCATAGGTTATACGTTATACGATATGCGTTATACGTTATACGTTATACGTTATACGTTATACGTTATACGTTATACGTTATACGTTATACGTTATACGTTATACATTATACGTTATACGTTATACGTTATACGTTATACGTTATACGTCATAGGTTATACGTTATACGTTATGCGGTATACGTTATACATTATACGTTATACGATATACGTTATACGTTATGCGTTATGCGTTCTTCGTTACACGTTATACGTTATTGGGTATGCATTATACGTTATACGTTATGCGTTATACGTTAAACGTTATAAGTTGTACGTTATACGATATACGTTATACGTTATTCGTTATACGTACTTCGTTACACTTTATACGTTATACGTTATACGTTATACGTTATACATTATACGTTATACGTTATACGTTATACGTTATTCGTTATACGTTATACGTCATAGGTTACACGTTATACGTTATGCGGTATACGTTATACATTATACGTTATACGATATACGTTATACGTTATGCGTTATGCGTTCTTCGTTACACGTTATACGTTATTCGGTATGCGTTATACGTTATACGTTATACGTTATACGTTATACGTTATACCTTATACGTTATACGTTATACGTCATACGTTATACGTTACATGTTATACGTTATACGTAGTATGTAATGCGTCATACGTTTTACGTTATTCGTTATACGTTTTTCGTTACAAGTTATACGTTATACGTTATACGTTATACGTCATAGGTTATACGTTATACGTTATACGTTATACGTTATACATTATGCGTTATACGTTTTACGTTATTCGTTATACGTTATACGTTATACGTTATACGTTATACGTTATACGTTATACGTTATACGTTATACGTTGTACGTTATACGTTATACGTTATACGTTATACGTTGTACGTTATACGTTATACGTCATAAGTTATACGTTATACGTTATACGTTATACGTTATACGTTATACGTTATACGTTATACGTTATACGTTATACGTTATGCGTTATACGTTCTACGATATTCGTTATACGTTATACGTTATTAGTTATACGTTATACGTTATACGTTATGCGTTATGCGTTCTTCGTTACACGTTATACGTTATTCGGTTTGCGTTATACGTTATACGTTATACTTTATACGTTATACGTTATACGTTATACGTTATACGTTATACGTTATACGTTATACGTTATACGTTATACGTTATACGTTATACGTTATACGTTATACGTTATACGTTATACGTTATATTTTATACGTTATACGTTATACGTTATACGTTATACGTTATACGTTATACGTTATACGTTATACGTTATACGTTATACGTTATACGTTATACGTTATACGTTATACGTTATACGTTATACGTTATGCGTTATGCGTTCTTCGTTACACGTTATACGTTATTCGGTTTGCGTTATACGTTATACGTTATACTTTATACGTTATACGTTATACGTTATACGTTATACGTTATACGTTATACGTTATACGTTATACGTTATACGTTATACGTTATACGTTATACGTCATACGTTATACGTTATACGTTATACGTTATACGTTATACGTTATACGTTATACGTTATATTTTATACGTTATACGTTATACGTTATACGTTATACGTTATACGTTATACGTTATACGTTATACGTTATACGTTATACGTTATACGTTATACGTTATACGTTATACGTTATACGTTATACGTTATACGTTATACGTTATACGTTATATTTTATAAGTTATACGTTATACGTTATACATTATACGTTATACGTTATACGTTATACGTTATACGTTATACGTCATAGGTTATACGTTATACGTTATGCGGTATACGTTATACATTATACGTTATACGATATACGTTACACGTTATGCGTTATGCGTTATGCGTTCTTCGTTACACTTTATACGTTATTCGGTATGCGTTATACGTTATACGTTATACGTTATACGTTATACGTTATACGTTATACGTTATACGTTATACGTTATACGTTATACGTTATACGTTATACGTTATACGTTATACGTTATACGTTATACGTTATACGTTATACGTTATGCGTTATGCGTTCTTCGTTACACGTTATACGTTATTTGGTTTGCGTTATACGTTATACGTTATACGTTATACGTTATACGTTATACGTTATACGTTATACGTTATACGTTATACGTTATACGTTATACGTTATACGTTATACGTTATACGTTATACGTTATACGTTATACGTTATACGTTATATTTTATACGTTATACGTTATACGTTATACGTTATACGTTATACGTTATACGTTATACGTTATACGTTATACTTTATACGTTATACGTTATACGTTATACGTTACACGTTACACGTTATACCTCATAGGTTATACGTTATACGTTATACGTTACACGTTATACGTTATGCGTTATACGTTATACGTCATAGGTTATACGTTAAACGTTATACGTTATACGTTATACATTATGCGTTATACGTTTTACGTTATTCGTTATACGTTATACGTTATACGTTATACGTTATATGTTTTACGTTATACGTTATACGTTATACGTTATACGTTATACCTTATACGTTATACGTTACACGTTAAACGTTATACGTTATACGTTATACGTTATACGTTATACGCTATACGTTACATGTTATACGTTATACGTAGTATGTAATGCGTCATACGTTTTACGTTATTCGTTATACGTTTTTCGTTACAAGTTATACGTTATACGTTATACGTTATACGTCATAGGTTATACGTTATACGTTACATGTTATACGTTATACGTTATACGTTATACGATATACGTTATACGTTATACGTTATACGTTATACGTTATACGTTATACGTTATACGCTATACGTTACATGTTATACGTTATACATTATACGTTATACGTTATACGTTATACGTTATACGTTATACGTTATACGTTATACGTTATACGTTATACGTCATAGGCTATACGTTATACGATATACGTTATACGTTATACGTTATACGTTATATGTTATACGTTATACGTTATACGTTATACATTATACGTTATACGTTATACGTTATACGTTATACGTTATACGTCATAGGTTATACGTTATACGTTATGCGGTATACGTTATACGTTGTACGTTATACGTTATACGTTATACATTATACGTTATACGTCATACGTTATACGTTATACGTCATCGGTGTTACGTTATACGTTATACGTTATACGTTATTCGTAATACGTTATACGTGATACGTTATACTTTGTACGTTATACGTTATACGTTATACGTTATACATTATACGTTATACGTTATACATTACATGTTATGCGTTATACGTTATACGTTATACGTTATACGTTATACGTTATACGTTATTCGTTATACGTTATACGTTATACGTTATACGTTATAAGTTATACGTTATACGTTATACGTTATACGTTGTACGTTATACGTTATACGTTATACATTATACGTTATACGTTATACGTTATACGTTATACGTTATACGTTATACGTTATACGTCATAGGTTATACGTTATACGTTATGCGGTACACGTTATACATTATACGTTATACGATATACGTTATACGTTATGCGTTATGCGTTCTTCGTTACACGTTATACGTTATTCGGTATGCGTTATACGTTATACGTTATACGTTATACGTTATACGTTATACGTTATACGTTATACGTTATACGTTATACGTTATACGTTATACGTTATACGTTATACGTTATACGTTATACGTTATTTGTTATACGTTATATTTTATACGTTATACGTTGTACGTTATACGTTATAAGTTGTACGTTATACGATATACGTTATACGTTATTCTTTATACGTTATTCGTTACACGTTATACGTCATACGTTATACGTTATACGTTTTACGTTATTCGTTATACGTTATACGTTATACGATATACGTTATACGTTATACGTTATACGTTATACGTTATACGTTATACGTTATACGTTATACGTTATACGTTACACGTTATACGTTATACGTTGTACGTTATACGTTATGAGTTGTACGTTTTACGTTATTCGTTATACGTTATACGTTATACGATATATGTTATACGTTATACGTTATACGTTATACGTTATACGCTATACGTTATACGTTATACGTTTTACGTTATACGTTATACGTTATACGTTATACGTTATACGTTATACGTTATACGTTATACGTTATACGTTATACGTTATACGTCATAAGTTATACGTTATACGTTATACGTTATACGTTATACGTTATACGTTATGCGTTATACGTTCTACGATATTCGTTGTACGTCATACGTTATACGTTATACGTTTTACGTTATTCGTTATACGTTATACGTTATACGATATACGTTATACGTTATACGTTATACGTTATACGTTATACGTTATACGTTATACGTTATACGTTATACGTTATACGTTATATGTTATACGTTATACGTTATACGTTATAAGTTATACGTTATACGTTATACGTTATACGTTGTACGTTATACGTTATACGTTATACATTATACGTTATACGTTATACGTTATACGTTATACGTTATACGTCATAGGTTATACGTTATACGTTATGCGGTATACGTTATACATTATACGTTATACGATATACGTTATACGTTATGCGTTATGCGTTCTTCGTTACACGTTGTACGTTATTCGGTATGCGTTATACGTTATACGTTATACGTTATACGTTATACGTTATACGTTATACGTTATACGTTATACGTTATACGTTATACGTTATACGTTATACGTTATACGTTATACGTTATACGTTATACGTTATAAGTTATACGTTATACGTTATACGTTATACGTTATACGCTATACGTTATACGTTATACGTTTTACGTTATACGTTATACGTTATACGTTATACGTTATACGTTATACGTTATACGTTATACGTTATACGTTATACGTTATACGTTATACGTTATACGTTATACGTTATACGTTATACGTTATACGTTATACGTCATAGGTTATACGTTATACGTTATGCGGTATACGTTATACATTATACGTTATACGATATACGTTATACGTTATGCGATATGCGTTCTTCGTTGCACGTTATACGTTATTCGGTATGCGTTATACGTTATACGTTATACGTTATACGTTATACGTTATACGTTATACGTTATACGTTATACGTTATACGTTATACGTTATACGTTATACGTTATACGTTATACGTTATACGTTATACGTTATACGTTATACGTTATATTTTATACGTTATACGTTATACGCTATACGTTATACGTTACACGTTATACGTTATACGTTATACGTTATACGTTATACGTTATACGTTATACGTTATACGTTATATTTTATAAGTTATACGTTATACGTTATACGTTATACGTTATACGTTACACGTTACACGTTATACCTCATAGGTTATACGTTATACGTTATACGTTACACGTTATACGTTATACGTTATACGTTATACGTCATAGGTTATACGTTAAACGTTATACGTTATACGTTATACATTATGCGTTATACGTTTTACGTTATTCGTTATACGTTATACGTTATACGTTATACGTTATATGTTTTACGTTATACGTTATACGTTATACGTTATACGTTATACATTATACGTTATACGTTATACGTTAAACGTTATACGTTATACGTTATACGTTATACGTTATACGCTATACGTTACATGTTATACGTTATACGTAGTATGTAATGCGTCATACGTTTTACGTTATTCGTTATACGTTTTTCGTTACAAGTTATACGTTATACGTTATACGTTATACGTCATAGGTTATACGTTATACGTTATACGTTATACGTTATACGTTATACATTATGCGTTATACGTTTTACGTTATTCGTTATACGTTATACGTTATACGTTATACGTTATACGTTATACGTTATACGTTATACGTTATACGTTATACGTTATACGTTATACGTTATACGTTATACATTATACGTTATACGTTATACGTTATACGTTATACGTTATACGTCATAGGTTATACGTTATACGTTATGCGTTATACGTTATACGTTATACGTCATAAGTTATACGTTATACGTTATACGTTATACGTTATACGTTATACGTTATGCGTTATACGTTCTACGATATTCGTTATACGTTATACGTCATAAGTTATACGTTATACGTTATACGTTATTAGTTATACGTTATACGTTATACGTTATACGTCATAGGGTATACGTTATACGTTATGCGTTATACGTTATACATTATACGTTATACGATATACGTTTTACGTTATGCGTTATGCGTTCTTCGTTACACGTTATACGTTATTCGGTATGCGTTATACGTTATACGTTATACGTTATACGTTATACGTTATACGTTATACGTTATACGTTATACGATACACGTTATACGTTATACGTTATACGTTATGCGTTATTCGTTATACATTATACGTTATACGATATACGTTATACGTTATGCGTTATACGTTATACGTTATTCGTTATACGTTATACGCTATACGTTACATGTTATACGTTATACGCTATACGTTATACGGTATACGTTATACGTTATACGTTGTACGTTATACGTTATTCGTTATACGTTATACGTTAAACGTTATACGTTATACGTTATACGTTATACGTTATACGTTATACGTTATACGTTATACGTCATAGGTTATACGTTATACGTTATGCGTTATACGTTATACATTATACGTTATACGATATACGTTATACGTTATGCGTTATGCGTTCTTCGTTACACGTTATACGTTATACGTTATACGTTATATGTTTTACGTTATACGTTATACGTTATACGTTATACGTTATACGTTATACGTTATACGTTATACATTATACGTTATACGTTATACGTTAAACGTTATACGTTATACGTTATACGTTATACGTTATACGCTATACGTTACATGTTATACGTTATACGTAGTATGTAATGCGTCATACGTTTTACGTTATTCGTTATACGTTTTTCGTTACAAGTTATACGTTATACGTTATACGTTATACGTCATAGGTTATACGTTATACGTTATACGTTATACGTTATACGTTATACATTATGCGTTATACGTTTTACGTTATTCGTTATACGTTATACGTTATACGTTATACGTTATACGTTATACGTTATACGTTATACGTTATACGTTATACGTTATACGTTATACGTTATACGTTATACATTATACGTTATACGTTATACGTTATACGTTATACGTTATACGTCATAGGTTATACGTTATACGTTATGCGTTATACGTTATACGTTATACGTCATAAGTTATACGTTATACGTTATACGTTATACGTTATACGTTATACGTTATGCGTTATACGTTCTACGATATTCGTTATACGTTATACGTCATAAGTTATACGTTATACGTTATACGTTATTAGTTATACGTTATACGTTATACGTTATACGTCATAGGGTATACGTTATACGTTATGCGTTATACGTTATACATTATACGTTATACGATATACGTTTTACGTTATGCGTTATGCGTTCTTCGTTACACGTTATACGTTATTCGGTATGCGTTATACGTTATACGTTATACGTTATACGTTATACGTTATACGTTATACGTTATACGTTATACGATACACGTTATACGTTATACGTTATACGTTATGCGTTATTCGTTATACATTATACGTTATACGATATACGTTATACGTTATGCGTTATACGTTATACGTTATACGTTATACGTTATACGCTATACGTTACATGTTATACGTTATACGCTATACGTTATACGGTATACGTTATACGTTATACGTTGTACGTTATACGTTATTCGTTATACGTTATACGTTAAACGTTATACGTTATACGTTATACGTTATACGTTATACGTTATACGTTATACGTTATACGTCATAGGTTATACGTTATACGTTATGCGTTATACGTTATACATTATACGTTATACGATATACGTTATACGTTATGCGTTATGCGTTCTTCGTTACACGTTATACGTTATACGTTATACGTTATATGTTTTACGTTATACGTTATACGTTATACGTTATACGTTATACGTTATACGTTATACGTTATACGTTATACGATATACGTTATACGTTATACGTTATACGTTATACGTTATACGTCATAGGTTATACGTTATACGTTATGCGTTATACGTTATACATTATACGTTATACGATATACGTTATACGTTATGCGTTATGCGTTCTTCGTTACACGTTATACGTTATACGTTATACGTTATATGTTTTACGTTATACGTTGTACGTTATACGTTATACGGTATACGTTATACGTTATACGTTATACGTTATACGTTATACGATATACGTTATACGTTATACGTTATACGTTATACGTTATACGTTGTACGTTATACGTTATTCGTTATACGTTATACGTTAAACGTTATACGTTATACGTTATACGTTATACGTTATACGTTATACGTTATACGTTATACGTTATACGTTATACGTTATACGTTATACGCTATACGTTACATGTTATACGTTATACGTAGTATGCAATGCGTCATACGTTTTACGTTATACGTTATACGGTATACGTTATACGTTGTACGTTACATGTTATACGTTATACGTTATACGTTACACGGTATACGTTATACGTTGTACGTTACATGTTATACGTTATACGTTATACGTTATACGATATACGTTATACGTTATACGTTATACGTTATACGTTATACGTTATACGTTATACGCTATACGTTACATGTTATACGTTATACATCATACGTTATACGTTATACGTTATACGTTATACGTTATACGTTATACGTTATACGTTATACGTTATACGTCATAGGTTATACGTTATACGATATGCGTTATACGTTATACGTTATACGTTATACGTTATACGTTATACGTTATACGTTATACGTTATACGTTATACGTTATACATTATACGTTATACGTTATACGTTATACGTTATACGTTATACGTCATAGGTTATACGTTATACGTTATGCGGTATACGTTATACATTATACGTTATACGATATACGTTATACGTTATGCGTTATGCGTTCTTCGTTACACGTTATACGTTATTGGGTATGCATTATACGTTATACGTTATGCGTTATACGTTATACGTTATAAGTTGTACGTTATACGATATACGTTATACGTTATTCGTTATACGTACTTCGTTACACTTTATACGTTATACGTTATACGTTATACGTTATACATTATACGTTATACGTTATACGTTATACGTTATTCGTTATACGTTATACGTCATAGGTTACACGTTATACGTTATGCGGTATACGTTATACATTATACGTTATACGATATACGTTATACGTTATGCGTTATGCGTTCTTCGTTACACGTTATACGTTATTCGGTATGCGTTATACGTTATACGTTATACGTTATACGTTATACGTTATACCTTATACGTTATACGTTATACGTCATACGTTATACGTTACATGTTATACGTTATACGTAGTATGTAATGCGTCATACGTTTTACGTTATTCGTTATACGTTTTTCGTTACAAGTTATACGTTATACGTTATACGTTATACGTCATAGGTTATACGTTATACGTTATACGTTATACGTTATACATTATGCGTTATACGTTTTACGTTATTCGTTATACGTTATACGTTATACGTTATACGTTATACGTTATACGTTATACGTTATACGTTATACGTTGTACGTTATACGTTATACGTTATACGTTATACGTTGTACGTTATACGTTATACGTCATAAGTTATACGTTATACGTTATACGTTATACGTTATACGTTATACGTTATACGTTATACGTTATACGTTATACGTTATGCGTTATACGTTCTACGATATTCGTTATACGTTATACGTTATTAGTTATACGTTATACGTTATACGTTATACGTCATAGGGTATACGTTATACGTTATGCGTTATATGTTATACATTATACGTTATACGATATACGTTATACGATATGCGTTATGCGTTCTTCGTTACACGTTATACGTTATACGTTATACGTTATACGTTATACGTTATACGTTATACGATATACGTTATACGTTATACGTTATACGTTATACGTTATACGTTGTACGTTATACGTTAAGCGTTATACGTTATACGTTAAACGTTATACGTTATACGTTACATGTTATACGTTATACATTATACGTTATACGTTATACGTTATACGTTATACGTTATACGTTATACGTTATACGTTATGCGTTATACGTTGTACGGTATACGTTATACGTTGTACGTTATATGTTATACGTAATACGTTATACGTTATACGATATACGTTATACGTTATACGTTATACGTTATACGTTATACGTTATACGTTATACGCTATACGTTACATGTTATACGTTATACGTAGTATGTAATGCGTCATACGTTTTACGTAATACGTTATACGGTATACGTTATACGTTGTACGTTACATGTTATACGTTATACGATATACGTTATACGATATACGTTATACGTTATACGTTATACGTTATACGTTATACGTTATACGTTATACGTTATACGTTATACGCTATACGTTACATGTTATACGTTATACATTATACGTTATACGCTATACGTTATACGTTATACGTTATACGTTATACGTTATACGTTATACATTATACGTTATACGTTATACGTTATATGTTATACGTTATACGTCATAGGTTATACGTTATACGTTATGCGGTATACGTTATACGTTATACGTTATACGTTATACGTTATATGTTATGCCTTATACATTATACGTTATACGTTATACGTTATACGTTATACGTTATACGTTATACGTTATACGTTATACGTTATACGTTGTACGTTATACGTTATACGTTATACGTTGTACGTTATACGTTATACGTTATACGTTATACGTTATACGTTATACGTTATACGTTATACGTCATAGGTTATACGTTATACGTTATGCGTTATACGTTATACATTATACGTTATACGATATACGTTATACGTTATGCGTTATGCGTTCTTCATTACACGTTATACGTTATTCGGTATGCGTTATACGTTATACGTTATACGTTATACGGTATACGTTATACGTTATACGTTATACGTTATACGTTATACGATATACGTTATACGTTATACGTTATACGTTATACGTTATACGTTGTACGTTATACGTTATACGTTATACGTTATACGTTACATGTTATACGTTATACGTAGTATGTAATGCGTCATACGTTTTACGTTATACGTTATACGGTATACGTTATACGTTGTACGTTACATGTTATACGTTATACGTTATACGTTATACGATATACGTTATACGTTATACGTTATAGGTTATACGTTATACGTTATACGCTATACGTTACATGTTATACGTTATACGTAGTATGTAATGCGTCATACGTTTTACGTTATACGTTATACGGTATACGTTATACGTTGTACGTTACATGTTATACGTTATACGTTATACGTTATACGATATACGTTATACGTTATACGTTATACGTTATACGTTATACGTTATACGTTATACGTTATACGTTATACGCTATTCGTTACATGTTATACGTTATACATTATACGTTATACGCTATACGTTATACGTTATACGTTATACGTTATACGTTATACGTTATACATTATACGTTATACGTTATACGTTATATGTTATACGTTATACGTCATAGGTTATACGTTATACGTTATGCGGTATACGTTATACGTCATACGTTATACGTTGTACGTTATACGTTATACGTTATACGTTACACGTTATACGTTATGCGTTATACGTTATACGTTATACGTTATACGTTATACGTTATACGTTATACGTTATACGTTATACGTTATACGTGATACGTTATACGTTATACGTTATACGTTATACGTTATACGTTATACGTTATACGTTATACGCTATACGTTACATGTTATGCGTTATACATTATACGTTATACGTTATACGTTATACGTTATACGTTATACGTTATACGTTATACGTTATACGTTATACGTTATACGTTATACGTTATACGTTATACGTTATACGTAATACGTTATACGTTATACGTTATACGCTATACGTTACATGTTATACGTTATACGTAGTATGTAATGCGTCATACGTTTTACGTTATACGTTATACGGTATACGTTATACGTTGTACGTTACATGTTATACGTTATACGTTATACGTTATACGATATACGTTATACGTTATACGTTATACGTTATACGTTATACGTTATACGTTATACGTTATACGTTATACGCTATTCGTTACATGTTATACGTTATACATTATACGTTATACGCTATACGTTATACGTTATACGTTATACGTTATACGTTATACGTTATACATTATACGTTATACGTTATACGTTATATGTTATACGTTATACGTCATAGGTTATACGTTATACGTTATGCGGTATACGTTATACGTCATACGTTATACGTTGTACGTTATACGTTATACGTTATACGTTACACGTTATACGTTATGCGTTATACGTTATACGTTATACGTTATACGTTATACGTTATACGTTATACGTTATACGTTATACGTTATACGTTATTCGTTATACGTTATACGTTATACGTAATATGAAATATGTCATACGTTTTACGTTATTCGTTATACGTTATACGTTATACGTTATACGTTATACGTTATACGTTTTTCGTTACAAGTTATACGTTATACGTTATACGTTATACGATATACGTTATACGTTATACGTTATACGTTATATGTTATACGTTGTACGTTATACGTTATACGTTATACGTTAAACGATATACGTTATACGTTATACGTTATACGTTATACGTTATACGTTATACGTTATACGTTATACGTTATACGCTATACGTTACATGTTATACGTTATACGTAGTATGTAATGCGTCATACGTTTTACGTTATACGTTATACGGTATACGTTATACGTTGTACGTTACATGTTATACGTTATACGTTATACGTTATACGGTATACGTTATACGTTGTACGTTACATGTTATACGTTATACGTTATACGTTATACGATATACGTTATACGTTATACGTCATACGTTATACGTTATACGTTATACGCTATACGCTATACGTTACATGTTATACGTTATACATCATATGTTATACGTTATACGTTATACGTTATACGTTATACGTTATACGTTATACGTTATACGTTATACGTTATACGTTATACGTTATACGTTATACGTTATACGTTATATTTTATACGTTATACGTTATACGTTATACGTTATACGTTATACGTTATACGTTATACGTTATACGTTATACGTTATACGTTATACGTTATACGTTATACGTTATATTTTATACGTTATACGTTATACGTTATACGTTATACGTTATACGTTATACGTTATACGTTATACGTTATACGTTATACGTTATACGTTATACGTTATGCGGTATACGTTATACGTCATACGTTATACGTTGTACGTTATACGTTATACGTTATACGTTACACGTTATACGTTATGCGTTATACGTTATACGTTATACGTTATACGTTATACGCTATACGTTATACGTTATACGTTATACGTTATGCGTTATGCGTTCTTCGTTACACGTTATACGTTATTCGGTTTGCGTTATACGTTATACGTTATACTTTATACGTTATACGTTATACGTTATACGTTATACGTTATACGTTATACGTTATACGTTATACGTTATACGTTATACGTTATACGTTATACGTTATACGTTATACGTTATACGTTATACGTTATATTTTATACGTTATACGTTATACGTTATACGTTATACGTTATAAGTTATACGTTATACGTTATACGTTATACGTTATACGTTATACGTTATACGTTAGACGTTATACGTTATACGTTATACGTTATGCGTTATGCGTTCTTCGTTACACGTTATACGTTATTCGGTTTGCGTTATACGTTATACGTTATACGTTATACGTTATACGTTATACGTTATACGTTATACGTTATACGTTATACGTTATACGTTATACGTTATACGTTATACGTTATACGTTATACGTTATACGTTATACGTTATACGTTATACGTTATATTTTATACGTTATACGTTATACGTTATACGTTATACGTTATACGTTATACGTTATACGTTATACGTTATACGTTATACGTTATACGTTATACGTTATACGTTATACGTTATACGTTATACGTTATACGTTATACGTTATACGTTATACGTTATACGTTATTCGTTATACGTTATACGTTATACGTAATATGAAATATGTCATACGTTTTACGTTATTCGTTATACGTTATACGTTATACGTTATACGTTATACGTTATACGTTATACGTTTTTCGTTACAAGTTATACGTTATACGTTATACGTTATACGATATACGTTATACGTTATACGTTATACGTTATATGTTATACGTTGTACGTTATACGTTATACGTTATACGTTAAACGATATACGTTATACGTTATACGTTATACGTTATACGTTATACGTTATACGTTATACGTTATACGTTATACGCTATACGTTACATGTTATACGTTATACGTAGTATGTAATGCGTCATACGTTTTACGTTATACGTTATACGGTATACGTTATACGTTGTACGTTACATGTTATACGTTATACGTTATACGTTATACGGTATACGTTATACGTTGTACGTTACATGTTATACGTTATACGTTATACGTTATACGATATACGTTATACGTTATACGTCATACGTTATACGTTATACGTTATACGCTATACGCTATACGTTACATGTTATACGTTATACATCATATGTTATACGTTATACGTTATACGTTATACGTTATACGTTATACGTTATACGTTATACGTTATACGTTATACGTTATACGTTATACGTTATACGTTATACGTTATATTTTATACGTTATACGTTATACGTTATACGTTATACGTTATACGTTATACGTTATACGTTATACGTTATACGTTATACGTTATACGTTATACGTTATACGTTATATTTTATACGTTATACGTTATACGTTATACGTTATACGTTATACGTTATACGTTATACGTTATACGTTATACGTTATACGTTATACGTTATGCGGTATACGTTATACGTCATACGTTATACGTTGTACGTTATACGTTATACGTTATACGTTACACGTTATACGTTATGCGTTATACGTTATACGTTATACGTTATACGTTATACGCTATACGTTATACGTTATACGTTATACGTTATGCGTTATGCGTTCTTCGTTACACGTTATACGTTATTCGGTTTGCGTTATACGTTATACGTTATACTTTATACGTTATACGTTATACGTTATACGTTATACGTTATACGTTATACGTTATACGTTATACGTTATACGTTATACGTTATACGTTATACGTTATACGTTATACGTTATACGTTATACGTTATATTTTATACGTTATACGTTATACGTTATACGTTATACGTTATAAGTTATACGTTATACGTTATACGTTATACGTTATACGTTATACGTTATACGTTAGACGTTATACGTTATACGTTATACGTTATGCGTTATGCGTTCTTCGTTACACGTTATACGTTATTCGGTTTGCGTTATACGTTATACGTTATACGTTATACGTTATACGTTATACGTTATACGTTATACGTTATACGTTATACGTTATACGTTATACGTTATACGTTATACGTTATACGTTATACGTTATACGTTATACGTTATACGTTATACGTTATATTTTATACGTTATACGTTATACGTTATACGTTATACGTTATACGTTATACGTTATACGTTATACGTTATACGTTATACGTTATACGTTATACGTTATACGTTATACGTTATACGTTATACGTTATACGTTATACGTTATATTTTATAAGTTATACGTTATACGTTATACATTATACGTTATACGTTATACGTTATACGTTATACGTTATACGTCATAGGTTATACGTTATACGTTATGCGGTATACGTTATACATTATACGTTATACGATATACGTTACACGTTATGCGTTATGCGTTATGCGTTCTTCGTTACACGTTATACGTTATTCGGTATGCGTTATACGTTATACGTTATACGTTATACGTTATACGTTATACGTTATACGTTATACGTTATACGTTATACGTTATACGTTATACGTTATACGTTATACGTTATACGTTATACGTTATACGTTATATTTTATACGTTATACGTTATACGTTATACGTTATACGTTATACGTTATACGTTATACGTTATACGTTATACGTTATACGTTATACGTTATACGTTATACGTTATACGTTATACGTTATATTTTATAAGTTATACTTTATACGTTATACGTTATACGTTATACGTTACACGTTACACGTTATACCTCATAGGTTATACGTTATACGTTATACGTTACACGTTATACGTTATACGTTATACGTTATACGTCATAGGTTATACGTTAAACGTTATACGTTATACGTTATACATTATGCGTTATACGTTTTACGTTATTCGTTATACGTTATACGTTATACGTTATACGTTATATGTTTTACGTTATACGTTATACGTTATACGTTATACGTTATACCATATACGTTATACGTTACACGTTAAACGTTATACGTTATACGTTATACGTTATACGTTATACGCTATACGTTACATGTTATACGTTATACGTAGTATGTAATGCGTCATACGTTTTACGTTATTCGTTATACGTTTTTCGTTACAAGTTATACGTTATACGTTATACGTTATACGTCATAGGTTATACGTTATACGTTACATGTTATACGTTATACGTTATACGTTATACGATATACGTTATACGTTATACGTTATACGTTATACGTTATACGTTATACGTTATACGCTATACGTTACATGTTATACGTTATACATTATACGTTATACGTTATACGTTATACGTTATACGTTATACGTTATACGTTATACGTTATACGTTATACGTTATACGTCATAGGCTATACGTTATACGATATACGTTATACGTTATACGTTATACGTTATATGTTATACGTTATACGTTATACGTTATACATTATACATTATACGTTATACGTTATACGTTATACGTTATACGTCATAGGTTATACGTTATACGTTATGCGGTATACGTTATACGTTGTACGTTATACGTTATACGTTATACATTATACGTTATACGTCATACGTTATACGTTATACGTCATCGGTGTTACGTTATACGTTATACGTTATACGTTATTCGTAATACGTTATACGTGATACGTTATACTTTGTACGTTATACGTTATACGTTATACGTTATACATTATACGTTATACGTTATACATTACATGTTATGCGTTATACGTTATACGTTATACGTTATACGTTATACGTTATACGTTATTCGTTATACGTTATACGTTATACGTTATACGTTATAAGTTATACGTTATACGTTATACGTTATACGTTGTACGTTATACGTTATACGTTATACATTATACGTTATACGTTATACGTTATACGTTATACGTTATACGTTATACGTTATACGTTATACGCTATACGTTACATGTTATACGTTATACGTAGTATGTAATGCGTCATACGTTTTACGTTATTCGTTATACGTTTTTCGTTACAAGTTATACGTTATACGTTATACGTTATACGTCATAGGTTATACGTTATACGTTATACGTTATACGTTATACATTATGCGTTATACGTTTTACGTTATTCGTTATACGTTATACGTTATACGTTATACGTTATACGTTATACGTTATACGTTATACGTTATGCGTTATGCGTTATACGTTATACGTTACACGTTATACGTTATACGTTGTACGTTATACGTTATGAGTTGTACGTTTTACGTTATTCGTTATACGTTATACGTTATACGATATACGTTATACGTTATACGTTATACGTTATACGTTATACGCTATACGTTATACGTTATACGTTTTACGTTATACGTTATACGTTATACGTTATACGTTATACGTTATACGTTATACGTTATACGTTATACGTTATACGTTATACGTCATAAGTTATACGTTATACGTTATACGTTATACGTTATACGTTATACGTTATGCGTTATACGTTCTACGATATTCGTTGTACGTCATACGTTATACGTTATACGTTTTACGTTATTCGTTATACGTTATACGTTATACGATATACGTTATACGTTATACGTTATACGTTATACGTTATACGTTATACGTTATACGTTATACGTTATACGTTATACGTTATACGTTATATGTTATACGTTATACGTTATACGTTATAAGTTATACGTTATACGTTATACGTTATACGTTGTACGTTATACGTTATACGTTATACATTATACGTTATACGTTATACGTTATACGTTATACGTTATACGTCATAGGTTATACGTTATACGTTATGCGGTATACGTTATACATTATACGTTATACGATATACGTTATACGTTATGCGTTATGCGTTCTTCGTTACACGTTGTACGTTATTCGGTATGCGTTATACGTTATACGTTATACGTTATACGTTATACGTTATACGTTATACGTTATACGTTATACGTTATACGTTATACGTTATACGTTATACGTTATACGTTATACGTTATACGTTATACGTTATAAGTTATACGTTATACGTTATACGTTATACGTTATACGCTATACGTTATACGTTATACGTTTTACGTTATACGTTATACGTTATACGTTATACGTTATACGTTATACGTTATACGTTATACGTTATACGTTATACGTTATACGTTATACGTTATACGTTATACGTTATACGTTATACGTTATACGTTATACGATATATTTTATACGTTATACGTTATACGTTATACGTTATACGTTATACGTTATACGTTATACGTTATACGTTATACGTTATACGTTATACGTTATACGTTATATTTTATAAGTTATACGTTATACGTTATACATTATACGTTATACGTTATACGTTATACGTTATACGTTATACGTTATACGTTATACGTCATAGGTTATACGTTATACGTTATGCGGTATACGTTATACATTATACGTTATACGATATACGTTATACGTTATGCGATATGCGTTCTTCGTTACACGTTATACGTTATTCGGTATGCGTTATACGTTATACGTTATACGTTATACGTTATACGTTATACGTTATACGTTATACGTTATACGTTATACGTTATACGTTATACGTTATACGTTATACGTTATACGTTATTTGTTATACGTTATATTTTATACGTTATACGTTGTACGTTATACGTTATAAGTTGTACGTTATACGATATACGTTATACGTTATTCTTTATACGTTATTCGTTACACGTTATACGTCATACGTTATACGTTATACGTTTTACGTTATTCGTTATACGTTATACGTTATACGATATACGTTATACGTTATACGTTATACGTTATACGTTATACGTTATACGTTATACGTTATACGTTATACGTTACACGTTATACGTTATACGTTGTACGTTATACGTTATGAGTTGTACGTTTTACGTTATTCGTTATACGTTATACGTTATACGATATACGTTATACGTTATACGTTATACGTTATACGTTATACGCTATACGTTATACGTTATACGTTTTACGTTATACGTTATACGTTATACGTTATACGTTATACGTTATACGTTATACGTTATACGTTATACGTTATACGTTATACGTTATACATCATAAGTTATACGTTATACGTTATACGTTATACGTTATACGTTATACGTTATGCGTTATACGTTCTACGATATTCGTTGTACGTCATACGTTATACGTTATACGTTTTACGTTATTCGTTATACGTTATACGTTATACGATATACGTTATACGTTATACGTTATACGTTATACGTTATACGTTATACGTTATACGTTATACGTTATACGTTATACGTTATACGTTATATGTTATACGTTATACGTTATACGTTATAAGTTATACGTTATACGTTATACGTTATACGTTGTACGTTATACGTTATACGTTATACATTATACGTTATACGTTATACGTTATACGTTATACGTTATACGTCATAGGTTATACGTTATACGTTATGCGGTATACGTTATACATTATACGTTATACGATATACGTTATACGTTATGCGTTATGCGTTCTTCGTTACACGTTGTACGTTATTCGGTATGCGTTATACGTTATACGTTATACGTTATACGTTATACGTTATACGTTATACGTTATACGTTATACGTTATACGTTATACGTTATACGTTATACGTTATACGTTATACGTTATACGTTATACGTTATAAGTTATACGTTATACGTTATACGTTATACGTTATACGCTATACGTTATACGTTATACGTTTTACGTTATACGTTATACGTTATACGTTATACGTTATACGTTATACGTTATACGTTATACGTTATACGTTATACGTTATACGTTATACGTTATATTTTATACGTTATACGTTATACGTTATACGTTATACGTTATACGTTATACGTTATACGTTATACGTTATACGTTATACGTTATACGTTATACGTTATACGTTATACGTTATACGTTATACGTTATACGTTATACGTTATACGTTATACGTTATACGTCATAGGTTATACGTTATACGTTATGCGGTATACGTTATACATTATACGTTATACGATATACGTTATACGTTATGCGATATGCGTTCTTCGTTACACGTTATACGTTATTCGGTATGCGTTATACGTTATACGTTATACGTTATACGTTATACGTTATACGTTATACGTTATACGTTATACGTTATACGTTATACGTTATACGTTATACGTTATACGTTATACGTTATACGTTATACGTTATACGTTATACGTTATATTTTATACGTTATACGTTATACGTTATACGTTATACGTTATACGTTATACGTTATACGTTATACGTTATACGTTATACGTTATACGTTATACGTTATACGTTATATTTTATAAGTTATACGTTATACGTTATACGTTATACGTTATACGTTACACGTTACACGTTATACCTCATAGGTTATACGTTATACGTTATACGTTGTACGTTATACGTTATACGTTATACATTATACGTTATACGTTATACGTTATACGTTATACGTTATACGTCATAGGTTATACGTTATACGTTATGCGGTATACGTTATACATTATACGTTATACGATATACGTTATACGTTATGCGTTATGCGTTCTTCGTTACACGTTGTACGTTATTCGGTATGCGTTATACGTTATACGTTATACGTTATACGTTATACGTTATACGTTATACGTTATACGTTATACGTTATACGTTATACGTTATACGTTATACGTTATACGTTATACGTTATACGTTATACGTTATACGTTATAAGTTATACGTTATACGTTATACGTTATACGTTATACGCTATACGTTATACGTTATACGTTATACGTTATACGTTATACGTTATACGTTATACGTTATATTTTATAAGTTATACGTTATACGTTATACATTATACGTTATACGTTATACGTTATACGTTATACGTTATACGTTATACGTTATACGTCATAGGTTATACGTTATACGTTATGCGGTATACGTTATACATTATACGTTATACGATATACGTTATACGTTATGCGATATGCGTTCTTCGTTGCACGTTATACGTTATTCGGTATGCGTTATACGTTATACGTTATACGTTATACGTTATACGTTATACGTTATACGTTATACGTTATACGTTATACGTTATACGTTATACGTTATACGTTATACGTTATACGTTATACGTTATACGTTATACGTTATACGTTATACGTTATACGTTATACGTTATATTTTATACGTTATACGTTATACGCTATACGTTATACGTTACACGTTATACGTTATACGTTATACGTTATACGTTATACGTTATACGTTACACGTTATACGTTATACGTTATATTTTATAAGTTATACGTTATACGTTATACGTTATACGTTATACGTTACACGTTACACGTTATACCTCATAGGTTATACGTTATACGTTATACGTTACACGTTATACGTTATACGTTATACGTTATACGTCATAGGTTATACGTTAAACGTTATACGTTATACGTTATACATTATGCGTTATACGTTTTACGTTATTCGTTATACGTTATACGTTATACGTTATACGTTATATGTTTTACGTTATACGTTATACGTTATACGTTATACGTTATACATTATACGTTATACGTTATACGTTAAACGTTATACGTTATACGTTATACGTTATACGTTATACGTTATACGCTATACGTTACATGTTATACGTTATACGTAGTATGTAATGCGTCATACGTTTTACGTTATTCGTTATACGTTTTTCGTTACAAGTTATACGTTATACGTTATACGTTATACGTCATAGGTTATACGTTATACGTTATACGTTATACGTTATACATTATGCGTTATACGTTTTACGTTATTCGTTATACGTTATACGTTATACGTTATACGTTATACGTTATACGTTATACGTTATACGTTATACGTTATACGTTATACGTTATACGTTATACGTTGTACGTTATACGTTATAAGTTGTACGTTATACGATATACGTTATACGTTATTCGTTATACGTACTTCGTTACACGTTATACGTTATTCGCTATGCGTTATACGTTATACGTTATACGTTATACGTTATACGTTATACGCTATACGTTATACGTTATACGTTATACGTTATACGTTATACGTTATACGTCATAAGTTATACGTTATACGTTATACGTTATACGTTATACGTTATACGTTATGCGTTATACGTTCTACGATATTCGTTATACGTTATACGTCATAAGTTATACGTTATACGTTATACGTTATTAGTTATACGTTATACGTTATACGTTATACGTCATAGGGTATACGTTATACGTTATGCGTTATACGTTATACATTATACGTTATACGATATACGTTTTACGTTATGCGTTATGCGTTCTTCGTTACACGTTATACGTTATTCGGTATGCGTTATACGTTATACGTTATACGTTATACGTTATACGTTATACGTTATACGTTATACGTTATACGATATACGTTATACGTTATACGTTATACGTTATGCGTTATACGTTATACATTATACGTTATACGATATACGTTATACGTTATGCGTTATACGTTATACGTTATACGTTATACGTTATACGCTATACGTTACATGTTATACGTTATACGCTATACGTTATACGGTATACGTTATACGTTATACGTTGTACGTTATACGTTATTCGTTATACGTTATACGTTAAACGTTATACGTTATACGTTATACGTTATACGTTATACGTTATACGTTATACGTTATACGTCATAGGTTATACGTTATACGTTATGCGTTATACGTTATACATTATACGTTATACGATATACGTTATACGTTATGCGTTATGCGTTCTTCGTTACACGTTATACGTTATACGTTATACGTTATATGTTTTACGTTATACGTTATACGTTATACGTTATACGTTATACGTTATATGTTTTACGTTATACGTTATACGTTATACGTTATACGTTATACGTTATACGTTATACGTTAAACGTTATACGTTATACGTTATACGTTATACGTTATACGTTATACGCTATACGTTACATGTTATACGTTATACGCTATACGTTATACGTTATACGTTATATTTTATAAGTTATACGTTATACGGTATACGTTATACGTTATACGTTATACGTTATACGTTATACGATATACGTTATACGTTATACGTTATACGTTATACGTTATACGTTGTACGTTATACGTTATTCGTTATACGTTATACGTAAAACGTTATACGTTATACGTTATACGTTATACGTTATACGTTATACGTTATACGTTATACGTTATACGTTATACGTTATACGTTATACGCTATACGTTACATGTTATACGTTATACGTAGTATGCAATGCGTCATACGTTTTACGTTATACGTTATACGGTATACGTTATACGTTGTACGTTACATGTTATACGTTATACGTTATACGTTACACGGTATACGTTATACGTTGTACGTTACATGTTATACGTTATACGTTATACGTTATACGATATACGTTATACGTTATACGTTATACGTTATACGTTATACGTTATACGTTATACGCTATACGTTACATGTTATACGTTATACATCATACGTTATACGTTATACGTTATACGTTATACGTTATACGTTATACGTTATACGTTATACGTCATAGGTTATACGTTATACGATATGCGTTATACGTTATACGTTATACGTTATACGTTATACGTTATACGTTATACGTTATACGTTATACGTTATACGTTATACATTATACGTTATACGTTATACGTTATACGTTATACGTTATACGTCATAGGTTATACGTTATACGTTATGCGGTATACGTTATACATTATACGTTATACGATATACGTTATACGTTATGCGTTATGCGTTCTTCGTTACACGTTATACGTTATTGGGTATGCATTATACGTTATACGTTATGCGTTATACGTTATACGTTATAAGTTGTACGTTATACGATATACGTTATACGTTATTCGTTATACGTACTTCGTTACACTTTATACGTTATACGTTATACGTTATACGTTATACATTATACGTTATACGTTATACGTTATACGTTATTCGTTATACGTTATACGTCATAGGTTACACGTTATACGTTATGCGGTATACGTTATACATTATACGTTATACGATATACGTTATACGTTATGCGTTATGCGTTCTTCGTTACACGTTATACGTTTTCGGTATGCGTTATACGTTATACGTTATACGTTATACGTTATACGTTATACCTTATACGTTATACGTTATACGTCATACGTTATACGTTACATGTTATACGTTATACGTAGTATGTAATGCGTCATACGTTTTACGTTATTCGTTATACGTTTTTCGTTACAAGATATACGTTATACGTTATACGTTATACGTCATAGGTTATACGTTATACGTTATACGTTATACGTTATACATTATGCGTTATACGTTTTACGTTATTCGTTATACGTTATACGTTATACGTTATACGTTATACGTTATACGTTATACGTTATACGTTATACGTTATACGTTGTACGTTATACGTTATACGTTATACGTTATACGTTGTACGTTATACGTTATACGTCATAAGTTATACGTTATACGTTATACGTTATACGTTATACGTTATACGTTATACGTTATACGTTATACGTTATACGTTATACGTTATGCGTTATACGTTCTACGATATTCGTTATACGTTATACGTTATTAGTTATACGTTATACGTTATACGTTATACGTCATAGGGTATACGTTATACGTTATGCGTTATATGTTATACATTATACGTTATACGATATACGTTATACGATATGCGTTATGCGTTCTTCGTTACACGTTATACGTTATTCGGTATGCGTTATACGTTATACGTTATACGTTATACGTTATACGTTATACGTTATACGTTATACGTTATACGATATACGTTATACGTTATACGTTATACGTTATACGTTATACGTTGTACGTTATACGTTAAGCGTTATACGTTATACGTTAAACGTTATACGTTATACGTTACATGTTATACGTTATACATTATACGTTATACGTTATACGTTATACGTTATACGTTATACGTTATACGTTATACGTTATGCGTTATACGTTGTACGGTATACGTTATACGTTGTACGTTATATGTTATACGTAATACGTTATACGTTATACGATATACGTTATACGTTATACGTTATACATTATACGTTATACGTTATACGTTATACGCTATACGTTACATGTTATACGTTATACGTAGTATGTAATGCGTCATACGTTTTACGTAATACGTTATACGGTATACGTTATACGTTGTACGTTACATGTTATACGTTATACGATATACGTTATACGATATACGTTATACGTTATACGTTATACGTTATACGTTATACGTTATACGTTATACGTTATACGTTATACGCTATACGTTACATGTTATACGTTATACATTATACGTTATACGCTATACGTTATACGTTATACGTTATACGTTATACGTTATACGTTATACATTATACGTTATACGTTATACGTTATATGTTATACGTTATACGTCATAGGTTATACGTTATACGTTATGCGGTATACGTTATACGTTATACGTTATACGTTATACGTTATATGTTATGCCTTATACATTATACGTTATACGTTATACGTTATACGTTATACGTTATACGTTATACGTTATACGTTATACGTTATACGTTGTACGTTATACGTTATACGTTATACGTTGTACGTTATACGTTATACGTTATACGTTATACGTTATACGTTATACGTTATACGTTATACGTCATAGGTTATACGTTATACGTTATGCGTTATACGTTATACATTATACGTTATACGATATACGTTATACGTTATGCGTTATGCGTTCTTCATTACACGTTATACGTTATTCGGTATGCGTTATACGTTATACGTTATACGTTATACGGTATACGTTATACGTTATACGTTATACGTTATACGTTATACGATATACGTTATACGTTATACGTTATACGTTATACGTTATACGTTGTACGTTATACGTTATACGTTATACGTTATACGTTACATGTTATACGTTATACGTAGTATGTAATGCGTCATACGTTTTACGTTATACGTTATACGGTATACGTTATACGTTGTACGTTACATGTTATACGTTATACGTTATACGTTATACGATATACGTTATACGTTATACGTTATACGTTATACGTTATACGTTATACGCTATACGTTACATGTTATACGTTATACGTAGTATGTAATGCGTCATACGTTTTACGTTATACGTTATACGGTATACGTTTACGTTGTACGTTACATGTTATACGTTATACGTTATACGTTATACGATATACGTTATACGTTATACGTTATACGTTATACGTTATACGTTATACGTTATACGTTATACGTTATACGCTATACGTTACATGTTATACGTTATACATTATACGTTATACGCTATACGTTATACGTTATACGTTATACGTTATACGTTATACGTTATACATTATACGTTATACGTTATACGTTATATGTTATACGTTATACGTCATAGGTTATACGTTATACGTTATGCGGTATACGTTATACGTCATACGTTATACGTTGTACGTTATACGTTATACGTTATACGTTACACGTTATACGTTATGCGTTATACGTTATACGTTATACGTTATACGTTATACGTTATACGTTATACGTTATACGTTATACGTTATACGTGATACGTCATACGTTATACGTTATACGTTATACGTTATACGTTATACGTTATACGTTATACGCTATACGTTACATGTTATGCGTTATACATTATACGTTATACGTTATACGTTATACGTTATACGTTATACGTTATACGTTATACGTTATACGTTATACGTAATACGTTATACGTTATACGTTATACGTTATACGTTATACGTTATACGTTATACGTTATACGTTATACGTTATACGTTATACGTTATTCGTTATACGTTATACGTTATACGTAATATGAAATATGTCATACGTTTTACGTTATTCGTTATACGTTATACGTTATACGTTATACGTTATACGTTATACGTTATACGTTATACGTTACACGTTATACGTTACACGTTATACGTTACACGTTATACGTTACACGTTATACGTTATACGTTATACGTTATACGATATACGTTATACGTTATACGTTATACGTTATATGTTATACGTTGTACGTTATACGTTATACGTTATACGTTAAACGATATACGTTATACGTTATACGTTATACGTTATACGTTATACGTTATACGTTATACGTTATACGTTATACGCTATACGTTACATGTTATACGTTATACGTAGTATGTAATGCGTCATACGTTTTACGTTATACGTTATACGGTATACGTTATACGTTGTACGTTACATGTTATACGTTATACGTTATACGTTATACGGTATACGTTATACGTTGTACGTTACATGTTATACGTTATACGTTATACGTTATACGATATACGTTATACGTTATACGTCATACGTTATACGTTATACGTTATACGTTATACGCTATACGTTACATGTTATACGTTATACATCATATGTTATACGTTATACGTTATACGTTATACGTTATACGTTATACGTTATACGTTATACGTTATACGTTATACGTTATACGTTATACGTTATACGTTATACGTTATACGTTATACGTTATACGTTATACGTTATACGTTATACGTTATACGTTATGCGTTATACGTTCTACGATATTCGTTATACGTTATACGTTATTAGTTATACGGTATACGTTATACGTTATACGTCATAGGTTATACGTTATACGTTATGCGTTATACGTTATACATTATACGTTATATGATAATACGTTATACGTTATGCGTTATGCGTTCTTCGTTACACGTTATACGTTATTCGGTATGCGTTATACGTTATACGTTATACGTTATACGTTATACGTTGTACGATACACGTTATACGTTATACGTTATACGATATACGTTATACGTTATACGTTGTACGTTATACGTTATACGTCATAAGTTATACGTTATACGTTATACGTTATACGTTATACGTTATACGTTATACGTTATACGTTATACGTTATACGTTATGCGTTATACGTTCTACGATATTCGTTATACGTTATACGTTATTAGTTATACGTTATACGTTATACGTTATACGTCATAGGGTATACGTTATACGTTATGCGTTATATGTTATACATTATACGTTATACGATATACGTTATACGATATGCGTTATGCGTTCTTCGTTACACGTTATACGTTATTCGGTATGCGTTATACGTTATACGTTATACGTTATACGTTATACATTATGCGTTATACGTTATACGTTATACGATATACGTTATACGTTATACGTTATACGTTATACGTTATACGTTGTACGTTATACGTTAAGCGTTATACGTTATACGTTAAACGTTATACGTTATACGTTACATGTTATACGTTATACATTATACGTTATACGTTATACGTTATACGTTATACGTTATACGTTATACGTTATACGTTATGCGTTATACGTTGTACGGTATACGTTATACGTTGTACGTTATATGTTATACGTAATACGTTATACGTTATACGATATACGTTATACGTTATACGTTATACGTTATACGTTATACGTTATACGTTATACGCTATACGTTACATGTTATACGTTATACGTAGTATGTAATGCGTCATACGTTTTACGTAATACGTTATACGGTATACGTTATACGTTGTACGTTACATGTTATACGTTATACGATATACGTTATACGATATACGTTATACGTTATACGTTATACGTTATACGTTATACGTTATACGTTATACGTTATACGTTATACGCTATACGTTACATGTTATACGTTATACATTATACGTTATACGCTATACGTTATACGTTATACGTTATACGTTATACGTTATACGTTATACATTATACGTTATACGTTATACGTTATATGTTATACGTTATACGTCATAGGTTATACGTTATACGTTATGCGGTATACGTTATACGTTATACGTTATACGTTATACGTTATACGTTATACGTTATACGTTACACGTTATACGTTATGCGTTATACGTTATACGTTATACGTTATACGTTATACGTTATACGTTATACGTTATACGTTATACGTTATACGTTATACGTTATACGTTATACGTTATACGTTATACGTTATACGTTATACGTTATACGTTATACGTTATACGTTATACGCTATACGTTACATGTTATGCCTTATACATTATACGTTATACGTTATACGTTATACGTTATACGTTATACGTTATACGTTATACGTTATACGTTATACGTTGTACGTTATACGTTATACGTTATACGTTGTACGTTATACGTTATACGTTATACGTTATACGTTATACGTTATACGTTATACGTTATACGTCATAGGTTATACGTTATACGTTATGCGTTATACGTTATACATTATACGTTATACGATATACGTTATACGTTATGCGTTATGCGTTCTTCATTACACGTTATACGTTATTCGGTATGCGTTATACGTTATACGTTATACGTTATACGGTATACGTTATACGTTATACGTTATACGTTATACGTTATACGATATACGTTATACGTTATACGTTATACGTTATACGTTATACGTTGTACGTTATACGTTATACGTTATACGTTATACGTTACATGTTATACGTTATACGTAGTATGTAATGCGTCATACGTTTTACGTTATACGTTATACGGTATACGTTATACGTTGTACGTTACATGTTATACGTTATACGTTATACGTTATACGATATACGTTATACGTTATACGTTATACGTTATACGTTATACGTTATACGTTATACGCTATACCTTACATGTTATACGTTATACGTAGTATGTAATGCGTCATACGTTTTACGTTATACGTTATACGGTATACGTTATACGTTGTACGTTACATGTTATACGTTATACGTTATACGTTATACGATATACGTTATACGTTATGCGTTATACGTTATACGTTATACGTTATACGTTATGCGTTATACGTTATACGCTATACGTTACATGTTATACGTTATACATTATACGTTATACGCTATACGTTATACGTTATACGTTATACGTTATACGTTATACGTTATACATTATACGTTATACGTTATACGTTATATGTTATACGTTATACGTCATAGGTTATACGTTATACGTTATGCGGTATACGTTATACGTCATACGTTATACGTTGTACGTTATACGTTATACGTTATACGTTACACGTTATACGTTATGCGTTATACGTTATACGTTATACGTTATACGTTATACGTTATACGTTATACGTTATACGTTATACGTTATACGTGATACGTTATACGTTATACGTTATACGTTATACGTTATACGTTATACGTTATACGTTATACGCTATACGTTACATGTTATGCGTTATACATTATACGTTATACGTTATACGTTATACGTTATACGTTATACGTTATACGTTATACGTTATACGTTATACGTTATACGTTATACGTTATACGTTATACGTTATACGTTATACGTTATACGTTATACGTTATACGTTATACGTTATACGTTATACGTTATACGTTATACGTTATACGTTATACGTTATACGTTATACGTTATACGTTATTCGTTATACGTTATACGTTATACGTAATATGAAATATGTCATACGTTTTACGTTATTCGTTATACGTTATACGTTATACGTTATACGTTATACGTTATACGTTATACGTTATACGTTATACGTAATACGTTATACGTTATACGTTATACGTTATACGTTATACGTTATACGTTATACGTTATACGTTATACGT
Source organism: Ptiloglossa arizonensis (assembly GCF_051014685.1). Taxonomy (NCBI): domain Eukaryota; kingdom Metazoa; phylum Arthropoda; class Insecta; order Hymenoptera; family Colletidae; genus Ptiloglossa; species Ptiloglossa arizonensis. Next base: position 149,907 of record NW_027478902.1, read on the forward strand.
TATACGTTATTCGTTATACGTTATACGTTATACGTAATATGAAATATGTCATACGTTTTACGTTATTCGTTATACGTTATACGTTATACGTTATACGTTATACGTTATACGTTATACGTTATACGTTACACGTTATACGTTACACGTTATACGTTACACGTTATACGTTACACGTTATACGTTATACGTTATACGTTATACGATATACGTTATACGTTATACGTTATACGTTATATGTTATACGTTGTACGTTATACGTTATACGTTATACGTTTAACGATATACGTTATACGTTATACGTTATACGTTATACGTTATACGTTATACGTTATACGTTATACGTTATACGCTATACGTTACATGTTATACGTTATACGTAGTATGTAATGCGTCATACGTTTTACGTTATACGTTATACGGTATACGTTATACGTTGTACGTTACATGTTATACGTTATACGTTATACGTTATACGGTATACGTTATACGTTGTACGTTACATGTTATACGTTATACGTTATACGTTATACGATATACGTTATACGTTATACGTCATACGTTATACGTTATACGTTATACGTTATACGCTATACGTTACATGTTATACGTTATACATCATATGTTATACGTTATACGTTATACGTTATACGTTATACGTTATACGTTATACGTTATACGTTATACGTTATACGTTATACGTTATACGTTATACGTTATACGTTATACGTTATACGTTATACGTTATACGTTATACGTTATACGTTATACGTTATGCGTTATACGTTCTACGATATTCGTTATACGTTATACGTTATTAGTTATACGGTATACGTTATACGTTATACGTCATAGGTTATACGTTATACGTTATGCGTTATACGTTATACATTATACGTTATATGATAATACGTTATACGTTATGCGTTATGCGTTCTTCGTTACACGTTATACGTTATTCGGTATGCGTTATACGTTATACGTTATACGTTATACGTTATACGTTGTACGATACACGTTATACGTTATACGTTATACGATATACGTTATACGTTATACGTTGTACGTTATACGTTATACGTCATAAGTTATACGTTATACGTTATACGTTATACGTTATACGTTATACGTTATACGTTATACGTTATACGTTATACGTTATACGTTATGCGTTATACGTTCTACGATATTCGTTATACGTTATACGTTATTAGTTATACGTTATACGTTATACGTTATACGTCATAGGGTATACGTTATACGTTATGCGTTATATGTTATACATTATACGTTATACGATATACGTTATACGCTATACGTTACATGTTATACGTTATACATTATACGTTATACGTTATACGTTATACGTTATACGTTATACGTTATACGTTATACGTTATACGTTATGCGTTATACGTTGTACGGTATACGTTATACGTTGTACGTTATATGTTATACGTAATACGTTATACGTTATACGATATACGTTATACGTTATACGTTATACGTTATACGTTATACGTTATACGTTATACGCTATACGTTACATGTTATACGTTATACGTAGTATGTAATGCGTCATACGTTTTACGTAATACGTTATACGGTATACGTTATACGTTGTACGTTACATGTTATACGTTATACGATATACGTTATACGATATACGTTATACGTTATACGTTATACGTTATACGTTATACGTTATACGTTATACGTTATACGTTATACGCTATACGTTACATGTTATACGTTATACATTATACGTTATACGCTATACGTTATACGTTATACGTTATACGTTATACGTTATACGTTATACATTATACGTTATACGTTATACGTTATATGTTATACGTTATACGTCATAGGTTATACGTTATACGTTATGCGGTATACGTTATACGTTATACGTTATACGTTATACGTTATACGTTATACGTTACACGTTATACGTTATGCGTTATACGTTATACGTTATACGTTATACGTTATACGTTATACGTTATACGTTATACGTTATACGTTATACGTTATACGTTATACGTTATACGTTATACGTTATACGTTATACGTTATACGTTATACGTTATACGCTATACGTTACATGTTATGCCTTATACATTATACGTTATACGTTATACGTTATACGTTATACGTTATACGTTATACGTTATACGTTATACGTTATACGTTATACGTTGTACGTTATACGTTATACGTTATACGTTGTACGTTATACGTTCTACGATATTCGTTATACGTTATACGTTATTAGTTATACGTTATACGTTATACGTTATACGTCATTGGGTATACGTTATACGTTATGCGTTATATGTCATACATTATACGTTATACGATATACGTTATACGTTATACGTTATACGTTATACGTTATACGTTATACGTTATACGTTACGCGTTATACGTTGTACGGTATACGTTATACGTTGTACGTTATATGTTATACGTAATACGTTATACGTTATACGATATACGTTATACGTTATACGTTATACGTTATACGTTATACGTTATACGTTATACGCTATACGTTACATGTTATACGTTATACGTAGTATGTAATGCGTCATACGTTTTACGTAATACGTTATACGGTATACGTTATACGTTGTACGTTACATGTTATACGTTATACGATATACGTTATACGATATACGTTATACGTTATACGTTATACGTTATACGTTATACGTTATACGTTATACGTTATACGTTATACGCTATACGTTACATGTTATACGTTATACATTATACGTTATACGCTATACGTTATACGTTATACGTTATACGTTATACGTTATACGTTATACATTATACGTTATACGTTATACGTTATATGTTATACGTTATACGTCATAGGTTATACGTTATACGTTATGCGGTATACGTTATACGTTATACGTTATACGTTATACGTTATACGTTATACGTTACACGTTATACGTTATGCGTTATACGTTATACGTTATACGTTATACGTTATACGCTATACGTTACATGTTATACGTTATACGTAGTATGTAATGCGTCATACGTTTTACGTTATACGTTATACGGTATACGTTATACGTTGTACGTTACATGTTATACGTTATACGTTATACGTTATACGGTATACGTTATACGTTGTACGTTACATGTTATACGTTATACGTTATACGTTATACGATATACGTTATACGTTATACGTCATACGTTATACGTTATACGTTATACGTTATACGCTATACGTTACATGTTATACGTTATACATCATATGTTATACGTTATACGTTATACGTTATACGTTATACGTTATACGTTGTACGTTATACGTTATACGTTATACGTTATACGTTATACGTTATACGTTATACGTTATACGTTATACGTTATACGTTATACGTTATACGTTATACGTTATGCGTTATACGTTATACGTTATACGTTATACGTTATACGTTATACGTTGTACGTTATGCGTTATACGTTCTACGATATTCGTTATACGTTATACGTTATTAGTTATACGTTATACGTTATACGTTATACGTCATAGGGTATACGTTATACGTTATGCGTTATATGTTATACATTATACGTTATACGATATACGTTATACGATATGCGTTATGCGTTCTTCGTTACACGTTATACGTTATTCGGTATGCGTTATACGTTATACGTTATACGTTATACGTTATACGTTATACGTTATACGTTATACGTTATACGATATACGTTATACGTTATACGTTATACGTTATACGTTATACGTTGTACGTTATACGTTATACGTTATACGTTATGCGTTATACGTTCTACGATATTCGTTATACGTTATACGTTATTAGTTATACGGTATACGTTATACGTTATACGTCATAGGTTATACGTTATACGTTATGCGTTATACGTTATACATTATACGTTATATGATAATACGTTATACGTTATGCGTTATGCGTTCTTCGTTACACGTTATACGTTATTCGGTATGCGTTATACGTTATACGTTATACGTTATACGTTATACGTTGTACGATACACGTTATACGTTATACGTTATACGATATACGTTATACGTTATACGTTATACGTTATACGTTATACGTTATACGTTATACGTTATACGTTATACGTTATACGTTATGCGTTATACGTTCTACGATATTCGTTATACGTTATACGTTATTAGTTATACGGTATACGTTATACGTTATACGTCATAGGTTATACGTTATACGTTATGCGTTATACGTTATACATTATACGTTATATGATAATACGTTATACGTTATGCGTTATGCGTTCTTCGTTACACGTTATACGTTATTCGGTATGCGTTATACGTTATACGTTATACGTTATACGTTATACGTTGTACGATACACGTTATACGTTATACGTTATACGATATACGTTATACGTTATACGTTGTACGTTATACGTTATACGTCATAAGTTATACGTTATACGTTATACGTTATACGTTATACGTTATACGTTATACGTTTTACGTTATACGTTGTACGTTATGCGTTATACGTTCTACGATATTCGTTATACGTTATACGTTATTAGTTATACGTTATACGTTATACGTTATACGTCATAGGGTATACGTTATACGTTATGCGTTATATGTTATACATTATACGTTATACGATATACGTTATACGATATGCGTTATGCGTTCTTCGTTACACGTTATACGTTATTCGGTATGCGTTATACGTTATACGTTATACGTTATACGTTATACGTTATACGTTATACGTTATACGTTATACGATATACGTTATACGTTATACGTTATACGTTATACGTTATACGTTGTACGTTATACGTTAAGCGTTATACGTTATACGTTAAACGTTATACGTTATACGTTACATGTTATACGTTATACATTATACGTTATACGTTATACGTTATACGTTATACGTTATACGTTATACGTTATACGTTATACGTTATGCGTTATACGTTGTACGGTATACGTTATACGTTGTACGTTATATGTTATACGTAATACGTTATACGTTATACGATATACGTTATACGTTATACGTTATACGTTATACGTTATACGTTATACGTTATACGCTATACGTTACATGTTATACGTTATACGTAGTATGTAATGCGTCATACGTTTTACGTAATACGTTATACGGTATACGTTATACGTTGTACGTTACATGTTATACGTTATACGATATACGTTATACGATATACGTTATACGTTATACGTTATACGTTATACGTTATACGTTATACGTTATACGTTATACGTTATACGCTATACGTTACATGTTATACGTTATACATTATACGTTATACGCTATACGTTATACGTTATACGTTATACGTTATACGTTATACGTTATACATTATACGTTATACGTTATACGTTATATGTTATACGTTATACGTCATAGGTTATACGTTATACGTTATGCGGTATACGTTATACGTTATACGTTATACGTTATACGTTATACGTTATACGTTACACGTTATACGTTATGCGTTATACGTTATACGTTATACGTTATACGTTATACGTTATACGTTATACGTTATACGTTATACGTTATACGTTATACGTTATACGTTATACGTTATACGTTATACGTTATACGTTATACGTTATACGTTATACGCTATACGTTACATGTTATGCCTTATACATTATACGTTATACGTTATACGTTATACGTTATACGTTATACGTTATACGTTATACGTTATACGTTATACGTTATACGTTGTACGTTATACGTTATACGTTATACGTTGTACGTTATACGTTATACGTTATACGTTGTACGTTATACGTTATACGTTATACGTTATACGTTATACGTTATACGTTATACGTTATACGTCATAGGTTATACGTTATACGTTATGCGTTATACGTTATACATTATACGTTATACGATATACGTTATACGTTATGCGTTATGCGTTCTTCATTACACGTTATACGTTATTCGGTATGCGTTATACGTTATACGTTATACGTTATACGGTATACGTTATACGTTATACGTTATACGTTATACGTTATACGATATACGTTATACGTTATACGTTATACGTTATACGTTGTACGTTATACGTTAAGCGTTATACGTTATACGTTAAACGTTATACGTTATACGTTACATGTTATACGTTATACATTATACGTTATACGTTATACGTTATACGTTATACGTTATACGTTATACGTTATACGTTATGCGTTATACGTTGTACGGTATACGTTATACGTTGTACGTTATATGTTATACGTAATACGTTATACGTTATACGATATACGTTATACGTTATACGTTATACGTTATACGTTATACGTTATACGTTATACGCTATACGTTACATGTTATACGTTATACGTAGTATGTAATGCGTCATACGTTTTACGTAATACGTTATACGGTATACGTTATACGTTGTACGTTACATGTTATACGTTATACGATATACGTTATACGATATACGTTATACGTTATACGTTATACGTTATACGTTATACGTTATACGTTATACGTTATACGTTATACGCTATACGTTACATGTTATACGTTATACATTATACGTTATACGCTATACGTTATACGTTATACGTTATACGTTATACGTTATACGTTATACATTATACGTTATACGTTATACGTTATATGTTATACGTTATACGTCATAGGTTATACGTTATACGTTATGCGGTATACGTTATACGTTATACGTTATACGTTATACGTTATACGTTATACGTTACACGTTATACGTTATGCGTTATACGTTATACGTTATACGTTATGCGTTATACGTTATACGTTATACGTTATACGTTATACGTTATACGTTATACGTTATACGTTATACGTTATACGTTATACGTTATACGTTATACGTTATACGTTATACGTTATACGCTATACGTTACATGTTATGCCTTATACATTATACGTTATACGTTATACGTTATACGTTATACGTTATACGTTATACGTTATACGTTATACGTTATACGTTGTACGTTATACGTTATACGTTATACGTTGTACGTTATACGTTATACGTTATACGTTATACGTTATACGTTATACGTTATACGTTATACGTCATAGGTTATACGTTATACGTTATGCGTTATACGTTATACATTATACGTTATACGATATACGTTATACGTTATGCGTTATGCGTTCTTCATTACACGTTATACGTTATTCGGTATGCGTTATACGTTATACGTTATACGTTATACGGTATACGTTATACGTTATACGTTATACGTTATACGTTATACGATATACGTTATACGTTATACGTTATACGTTATACGTTATACGTTGTACGTTATACGTTATACGTTATACGTTATACGTTACATGTTATACGTTATACGTAGTATGTAATGCGTCATACGTTTTACGTTATACGTTATACGGTATACGTTATACGTTGTACGTTACATGTTATACGTTATACGTTATACGTTATACGATATACGTTATACGTTATACGTTATACGTTATACGTTATACGTTATACGCTATACCTTACATGTTATACGTTATACGTAGTATGTAATGCGTCATACGTTTTACGTTATACGTTATACGGTATACGTTATACGTTGTACGTTACATGTTATACGTTATACGTTATACGTTATACGATATACGTTATACGTTATGCGTTATACGTTATACGTTATACGTTATACGTTATGCGTTATACGTTATACGCTATACGTTACATGTTATACGTTATACATTATACGTTATACGCTATACGTTATACGTTATACGTTATACGTTATACGTTATACGTTATACATTATACGTTATACGTTATACGTTATATGTTATACGTTATACGTCATAGGTTATACGTTATACGTTATGCGGTATACGTTATACGTCATACGTTATACGTTGTACGTTATACGTTATACGTTATACGTTACACGTTATACGTTATGCGTTATACGTTATACGTTATACGTTATACGTTATACGTTATACGTTATACGTTATACGTTATACGTTATACGTGATACGTTATACGTTATACGTTATACGTTATACGTTATACGTTATACGTTATACGTTATACGCTATACGTTACATGTTATGCGTTATACATTATACGTTATACGTTATACGTTATACGTTATACGTTATACGTTATACGTTATACGTTATACGTTATACGTTATACGTTATACGTTATACGTTATACGTTATACGTTATACGTTATACGTTATACGTTATACGTTATACGTTATACGTTATACGTTATACGTTATACGTTATACGTTATACGTTATACGTTATACGTTATACGTTATACGTTATACGTTATTCGTTATACGTTATACGTTATACGTAATATGAAATATGTCATACGTTTTACGTTATTCGTTATACGTTATACGTTATACGTTATACGTTATACGTTATACGTTATACGTTATACGTTATACGTTATACGTTATACGTTATACGTTATACGTTATACGTTATACGTTATACGTTATACGTTATACGTTATACGTTATACGTTATTCGTTATACGTTATACGTTATACGTAATATGAAATATGTCATACGTTTTACGTTATTCGTTATACGTTATACGTTATACGTTATACGTTATACGTTATACGTTATACGTTATACGTTACACGTTATACGTTACACGTTATACGTTACACGTTATACGTTACACGTTATACGTTATACGTTATACGTTATACGATATACGTTATACGTTATACGTTATACGTTATATGTTATACGTTGTACGTTATACGTTATACGTTATACGTTAAACGATATACGTTATACGTTATACGTTATACGTTATACGTTATACGTTATACGTTATACGTTATACGTTATACGCTATACGTTACATGTTATACGTTATACGTAGTATGTAATGCGTCATACGTTTTACGTTATACGTTATACGGTATACGTTATACGTTGTACGTTACATGTTATACGTTATACGTTATACGTTATACGGTATACGTTATACGTTGTACGTTACATGTTATACGTTATACGTTATACGTTATACGATATACGTTATACGTTATACGTCATACGTTATACGTTATACGTTATACGTTATACGCTATACGTTACATGTTATACGTTATACATCATATGTTATACGTTATACGTTATACGTTATACGTTATACGTTATACGTTATACGTTATACGTTATACGTTATACGTTATACGTTATACGTTATACGTTATACGTTATACGTTATACGTTATACGTTATACGTTATACGTTATACGTTATACGTTATGCGTTATACGTTCTACGATATTCGTTATACGTTATACGTTATTAGTTATACGGTATACGTTATACGTTATACGTCATAGGTTATACGTTATACGTTATGCGTTATACGTTATACATTATACGTTATATGATAATACGTTATACGTTATGCGTTATGCGTTCTTCGTTACACGTTATACGTTATTCGGTATGCGTTATACGTTATACGTTATACGTTATACGTTATACGTTGTACGATACACGTTATACGTTATACGTTATACGATATACGTTATACGTTATACGTTGTACGTTATACGTTATACGTCATAAGTTATACGTTATACGTTATACGTTATACGTTATACGTTATACGTTATACGTTATACGTTATACGTTATACGTTATGCGTTATACGTTCTACGATATTCGTTATACGTTATACGTTATTAGTTATACGTTATACGTTATACGTTATACGTCATAGGGTATACGTTATACGTTATGCGTTATATGTTATACATTATACGTTATACGATATACGTTATACGATATGCGTTATGCGTTCTTCGTTACACGTTATACGTTATTCGGTATGCGTTATACGTTATACGTTATACGTTATACGTTATACGTTATACGTTATACGTTATACGTTATACGATATACGTTATACGTTATACGTTATACGTTATACGTTATACGTTGTACGTTATACGTTAAGCGTTATACGTTATACGTTAAACGTTATACGTTATACGTTACATGTTATACGTTATACATTATACGTTATACGTTATACGTTATACGTTATACGTTATACGTTATACGTTATACGTTATACGTTATGCGTTATACGTTGTACGGTATACGTTATACGTTGTACGTTATATGTTATACGTAATACGTTATACGTTATACGATATACGTTATACGTTATACGTTATACGTTATACGTTATACGTTATACGTTATACGCTATACGTTACATGTTATACGTTATACGTAGTATGTAATGCGTCATACGTTTTACGTAATACGTTATACGGTATACGTTATACGTTGTACGTTACATGTTATACGTTATACGATATACGTTATACGATATACGTTATACGTTATACGTTATACGTTATACGTTATACGTTATACGTTATACGTTATACGTTATACGCTATACGTTACATGTTATACGTTATACATTATACGTTATACGCTATACGTTATACGTTATACGTTATACGTTATACGTTATACGTTATACATTATACGTTATACGTTATACGTTATATGTTATACGTTATACGTCATAGGTTATACGTTATACGTTATGCGGTATACGTTATACGTTATACGTTATACGTTATACGTTATACGTTATACGTTACACGTTATACGTTATGCGTTATACGTTATACGTTATACGTTATACGTTATACGTTATACGTTATACGTTATACGTTATACGTTATACGTTATACGTTATACGTTATACGTTATACGTTATACGTTATACGTTATACGTTATACGTTATACGCTATACGTTACATGTTATGCCTTATACATTATACGTTATACGTTATACGTTATACGTTATACGTTATACGTTATACGTTATACGTTATACGTTATACGTTATACGTTGTACGTTATACGTTATACGTTATACGTTGTACGTTATACGTTATACGTTATACGTTATACGTTATACGTTATACGTTATACGTTATACGTTATACGTTATACGTTATACGTTATACGTTATACGTTATACGTTATACGTTATACGTTATACGTTATACGTTGTACGTTATACGTTATACGTTATACGTTGTACGTTATACGTTATACGTTATACGTTATACGTTATACGTTATACGTTATACGTTATACGTCATAGGTTATACGTTATACGTTATGCGTTATACGTTATACATTATACGTTATACGTTATACGTTATACGTTATACGTTATACGATATACGTTATACGTTATACGTTATACGTTATACGTTATACGTTGTACGTTATACGTTATACGTTATACGTTATACGTTACATGTTATACGTTATACGTAGTATGTAATGCGTCATACGTTTTACGTTATACGTTATACGGTATACGTTATACGTTGTACGTTACATGTTATACGTTATACGTTATACGTTATACGATATACGTTATACGTTATACGTTATACGTTATACGTTATACGTTATACGCTATACCTTACATGTTATACGTTATACGTAGTATGTAATGCGTCATACGTTTTACGTTATACGCTATACGTTACATGTTATACGTTATACGTAGTATGTAATGCGTCATACGTTTTACGTAATACGTTATACGGTATACGTTATACGTTGTACGTTACATGTTATACGTTATACGATATACGTTATACGATATACGTTATACGTTATACGTTATACGTTATACGTTATACGTTATACGTTATACGTTATACGTTATACGCTATACGTTACATGTTATACGTTATACATTATACGTTATACGCTATACGTTATACGTTATACGTTATACGTTATACGTTATACGTTATACATTATACGTTATACGTTATACGTTATATGTTATACGTTATACGTCATAGGTTATACGTTATACGTTATGCGGTATACGTTATACGTTATACGTTATACGTTATACGTTATACGTTATACGTTACACGTTATACGTTATGCGTTATACGTTATACGTTATACGTTATACGTTATACGTTATACGTTATACGTTATACGTTATACGTTATACGTTATACGTTATACGTTATACGTTATACGTTATACGTTATACGTTATACGTTATACGTTATACGCTATACGTTACATGTTATGCCTTATACATTATACGTTATACGTTATACGTTATACGTTATACGTTATACGTTATACGTTATACGTTATACGTTATACGTTATACGTTGTACGTTATACGTTATACGTTATACGTTGTACGTTATACGTTATACGTTATACGTTATACGTTATACGTTATACGTTATACGTTATACGTTATACGTTATACGTTATACGTTATACGTTATACGTTATACGTTATACGTTATACGTTATACGTTATACGTTGTACGTTATACGTTATACGTTATACGTTGTACGTTATACGTTATACGTTATACGTTATACGTTATACGTTATACGTTATACGTTATACGTCATAGGTTATACGTTATACGTTATGCGTTATACGTTATACATTATACGTTATACGTTATACGTTATACGTTATACGTTATACGATATACGTTATACGTTATACGTTATACGTTATACGTTATACGTTGTACGTTATACGTTATACGTTATACGTTATACGTTACATGTTATACGTTATACGTAGTATGTAATGCGTCATACGTTTTACGTTATACGTTATACGGTATACGTTATACGTTGTACGTTACATGTTATACGTTATACGTTATACGTTATACGATATACGTTATACGTTATACGTTATACGTTATACGTTATACGTTATACGCTATACCTTACATGTTATACGTTATACGTAGTATGTAATGCGTCATACGTTTTACGTTATACGTTATACGGTATACGTTATACGTTGTACGTTACATGTTATACGTTATACGTTATACGTTATACGATATACGTTATACGTTATGCGTTATACGTTATACGTTATACGTTATACGTTATGCGTTATACGTTATACGCTATACGTTACATGTTATACGTTATACATTATACGTTATACGCTATACGTTATACGTTATACGTTATACGTTATACGTTATACGTTATACATTATACGTTATACGTTATACGTTATATGTTATACGTTATACGTCATAGGTTATACGTTATACGTTATGCGGTATACGTTATACGTCATACGTTATACGTTGTACGTTATACGTTATACGTTATACGTTACACGTTATACGTTATGCGTTATACGTTATACGTTATACGTTATACGTTATACGTTATACGTTATACGTTATACGTTATACGTTATACGTGATACGTTATACGTTATACGTTATACGTTATACGTTATACGTTATACGTTATACGTTATACGCTATACGTTACATGTTATGCGTTATACATTATACGTTATACGTTATACGTTATACGTTATACGTTATACGTTATACGTTATACGTTATACGTTATACGTTATACGTTATACGTTATACGTTATACGTTATACGTTATACGTTATACGTTATACGTTATACGTTATACGTTATACGTTATACGTTATACGTTATACGTTATACGTTATACGTTATTCGTTATACGTTATACGTTATACGTAATATGAAATATGTCATACGTTTTACGTTATTCGTTATACGTTATACGTTATACGTTATACGTTATACGTTATACGTTATACGTTATACGTTACACGTTATACGTTACACGTTATACGTTACACGTTATACGTTACACGTTATACGTTATACGTTATACGTTATACGATATACGTTATACGTTATACGTTATACGTTATACGTTATATGTTATACGTTGTACGTTATACGTTATACGTTATACGTTAAACGATATACGTTATACGTTATACGTTATACGTTATACGTTATACGTTATACGTTATACGTTATACGTTATACGCTATACGTTACATGTTATACGTTATACGTAGTATGTAATGCGTCATACGTTTTACGTTATACGTTATACGGTATACGTTATACGTTGTACGTTACATGTTATACGTGATACGTTATACGTTATACGGTATACGTTATACGTTGTACGTTACATGTTATACGTTATACGTTATACGTTATACGATATACGTTATACGTTATACGTCATACGTTATACGTTATACGTTATACGTTAAACGCTATACGTTACATGTTATACGTTATACATCATATGTTATACGTTATACGTTATACGTTATACGTTATACGTTATACGTTATACGTTATACGTTATACGTTATACGTTATACGTTATACGTTATACGTTATACGTTATACGTTATACGTTATACGTTATACGTTATACGTTATACGTTATACGTTATACGTTATGCGTTATACGTTCTACGATATTCGTTATACGTTATACGTTATTAGTTATACGGTATACGTTATACGTTATACGTCATAGGTTATACGTTATACGTTATGCGTTATACGTTATACATTATACGTTATATGATAATACGTTATACGTTATGCGTTATGCGTTCTTCGTTACACGTTATACGTTATTCGGTATGCGTTATACGTTATACGTTATACGTTATACGTTATACGTTGTACGATACACGTTATACGTTATACGTTATACGATATACGTTATACGTTATACGTTATACGTTATACGTTATACGCTATACGTTACATGTTATACGTTATACATTATACGTTATACGCTATACGTTATACGTTATACGTTATACGTTATACGTTATACGTTATACATTATACGTTATACGTTATACGTTATATGTTATACGTTATACGTCATAGGTTATACGTTATACGTTATGCGGTATACGTTATACGTTATACGTTATACGTTATACGTTATACGTTATACGTTACACGTTATACGTTATGCGTTATACGTTATACGTTATACGTTATACGTTATACGTTATACGTTATACGTTATACGTTATACGTTATACGTTATACGTTATACGTTATACGTTATACGTTATACGTTATACGTTATACGTTATACGTTATACGCTATACGTTACATGTTATGCCTTATACATTATACGTTATACGTTATACGTTATACGTTATACGTTATACGTTATACGTTATACGTTATACGTTATACGTTATACGTTATACGTTATACGTTATACGTTGTACGTTATACGTTATACGTTATACGTTGTACGTTATACGTTATACGTTATACGTTATACGTTATACGTTATACGTTATACGTTATACGTCATAGGTTATACGTTATACGTTATGCGTTATACGTTATACATTATACGTTATACGATATACGTTATACGTTATGCGTTGCGCGTTCTTCATTACACGTTATACGTTATTCGGTATGCGTTATACGTTATACGTTATACGTTATACGGTATACGTTATACGTTATACGTTATACGTTATACGTTATACGATATACGTTATACGTTATACGTTATACGTTATACGTTATACGTTGTACGTTATACGTTATACGTTATACGTTATACGTTACATGTTATACGTTATACGTAGTATGTAATGCGTCATACGTTTTACGTTATACGTTATACGGTATACGTTATACGTTGTACGTTACATGTTATACGTTATACGTTATACGTTATACGATATACGTTATACGTTATACGTTATACGTTATACGTTATACGTTATACGCTATACCTTACATGTTATACGTTATACGTAGTATGTAATGCGTCATACGTTTTACGTTATACGTTATACGGTATACGTTATACGTTGTACGTTACATGTTATACGTTATACGTTATACGTTATACGATATACGTTATACGTTATGCGTTATACGTTATACGTTATACGTTATACGTTATGCGTTATACGTTATACGCTATACGTTACATGTTATACGTTATACATTATACGTTATACGCTATACGTTATACGTTATACGTTATACGTTATACGTTATACGTTATACATTATACGTTATACGTTATACGTTATATGTTATACGTTATACGTCATAGGTTATACGTTATACGTTATGCGGTATACGTTATACGTCATACGTTATACGTTGTACGTTATACGTTATACGTTATACGTTACACGTTATACGTTATGCGTTATACGTTATACGTTATACGTTATACGTTATACGTTATACGTTATACGTTATACGTTATACGTTATACGTGATACGTTATACGTTATACGTTATACGTTATACGTTATACGTTATACGTTATACGTTATACGCTATACGTTACATGTTATGCGTTATACATTATACGTTATACGTTATACGTTATACGTTATACGTTATACGTTATACGTTATACGTTATACGTTATACGTTATACGTTATACGTTATACGTTATACGTTATACGTTATACGTTATACGTTATACGTTATACGTTATACGTTATACGTTATACGTTATACGTTATACGTTATACGTTATACGTTATACGTTATACGTTATACGTTATTCGTTATACGTTATACGTTATACGTAATATGAAATATGTCATACGTTTTACGTTATTCGTTATACGTTATACGTTATACGTTATACGTTATACGTTATACGTTATACGTTATACGTTACACGTTATACGTTACACGTTATACGTTACACGTTATACGTTACACGTTATACGTTATACGTTATACGTTATACGATATACGTTATACGTTATACGTTATACGTTATATGTTATACGTTGTACGTTATACGTTATACGTTATACGTTAAACGATATACGTTATACGTTATACGTTATACGTTATACGTTATACGTTATACGTTATACGTTATACGTTATACGCTATACGTTACATGTTATACGTTATACGTAGTATGTAATGCGTCATACGTTTTACGTTATACGTTATACGGTATACGTTATACGTTGTACGTTACATGTTATACGTTATACGTTATACGTTATACGGTATACGTTATACGTTGTACGTTACATGTTATACGTTATACGTTATACGTTATACGATATACGTTATACGTTATACGTCATACGTTATACGTTATACGTTATACGTTAAACGCTATACGTTACATGTTATACGTTATACATCATATGTTATACGTTATACGTTATACGTTATACGTTATACGTTATACGTTATACGTTATACGTTATACGTTATACGTTATACGTTATACGTTATACGTTATACGTTATACGTTATACGTTATACGTTATACGTTATACGTTATGCGTTATACGTTCTACGATATTCGTTATACGTTATACGTTATTAGTTATACGGTATACGTTATACGTTATACGTCATAGGTTATACGTTATACGTTATGCGTTATACGTTATACATTATACGTTATATGATAATACGTTATACGTTATGCGTTATGCGTTCTTCGTTACACGTTATACGTTATTCGGTATGCGTTATACGTTATACGTTATACGTTATACGTTATACGTTGTACGATACACGTTATACGTTATACGTTATACGATATACGTTATACGTTATACGTTATACGTTATACGTTATACTTTGTACGTTATACGTTATACGTTATACGTTATACGTTATACGTTATACGTTATGCGTTATACGTTATACGTTATACGTTCTACGATATTCGTTATACGTTATACGTTATTAGTTATACGTTATACGTTATACGTTATACGTCATTGGGTATACGTTATACGTTATGCGTTATATGTCATACATTATACGTTATACGATATACGTTATACGTTATGCGTTATGCGTTCTTCGTTACACGTTATACGTTATTCGGTATGCGTTATACGTTATACGTTATACGTTATACGTTGTACGTTATACGTTATACGTTATACGTTATACGTTATACGTTATACGTTATACGTTATACGTTATACGTTATACGTTATACGTTATACGTTATACGTTATACGTTATACGTGATACGTTATACGTTATACGTTATACGTTATACGTTATACGTTATACGTTATACGTTATACGCTATACGTTACATGTTATGCGTTATACATTATACGTTATACGTTATACGTTATACGTTATACGTTATACGTTATACGTTATACGTTATACGTTATACGTTATACGTTATACGTTATACGTTATACGTTATACGTTATACGTTATACGTTATACGTTATACGTTATACGTTATACGTTATACGTTATACGTTATACGTTATACGTTATTCGTTATACGTTATACGTTATACGTAATATGAAATATGTCATACGTTTTACGTTATTCGTTATACGTTATACGTTATACGTTATACGTTATACGTTATACGTTATACGTTATACGTTACACGTTATACGTTACACGTTATACGTTACACGTTATACGTTACACGTTATACGTTATACGTTATACGTTATACGATATACGTTATACGTTATACGTTATACGTTATATGTTATACGTTGTACGTTATACGTTATACGTTATACGTTAAACGATATACGTTATACGTTATACGTTATACGTTATACGTTATACGTTATACGTTATACGTTATACGTTATACGCTATACGTTACATGTTATACGTTATACGTAGTATGTAATGCGTCATACGTTTTACGTTATACGTTATACGGTATACGTTATACGTTGTACGTTACATGTTATACGTTATACGTTATACGTTATACGGTATACGTTATACGTTGTACGTTACATGTTATACGTTATACGTTATACGTTATACGATATACGTTATACGTTATACGTCATACGTTATACGTTATACGTTATACGTTAAACGCTATACGTTACATGTTATACGTTATACATCATATGTTATACGTTATACGTTATACGTTATACGTTATACGTTATACGTTATACGTTATACGTTATACGTTATACGTTATACGTTATACGTTATACGTTATACGTTATACGTTATACGTTATACGTTATACGTTATACGTTATACGTTATACGTTATACGTTATACGTTATGCGTTATACGTTCTACGATATTCGTTATACGTTATACGTTATTAGTTATACGGTATACGTTATACGTTATACGTCATAGGTTATACGTTATACGTTATGCGTTATACGTTATACATTATACGTTATATGATAATACGTTATACGTTATGCGTTATGCGTTCTTCGTTACACGTTATACGTTATTCGGTATGCGTTATACGTTATACGTTATACGTTATACGTTATACGTTGTACGATACACGTTATACGTTATACGTTATACGATATACGTTATACGTTATACGTTATACGTTATACGTTATACTTTGTACGTTATACGTTATACGTTATACGTTATACGTTATACGTTATACGTTATGCGTTATACGTTATACGTTATACGTTCTACGATATTCGTTATACGTTATACGTTATTAGTTATACGTTATACGTTATACGTTATACGTCATTGGGTATACGTTATACGTTATGCGTTATATGTCATACATTATACGTTATACGATATACGTTATACGTTATGCGTTATGCGTTCTTCGTTACACGTTATACGTTATTCGGTATGCGTTATACGTTATACGTTATACGTTATACGTTGTACGTTATACGTTATACGTTATACGTTATACGTTATACGTTATACGTTATACGTCATAAGTTATACGTTATACGTTATACGTTATACGTTATACGTTATACGTTATACGTTATACGTTATGCGTTATACGTTGTACGATATTCGTTATACGTTATACGTTATTAGTTATACGTTATACGTTATACGTTATACGTCATAGAGTATACGTTATACGTTATGCGTTATATGTTATACATTATACGTTATACGATATACGTTATACGTTATGCGTTATGCGTTCTTCGTTACACGTTATACGTTATTCGGTATGCGTTATACGTTAGACGTTATACGTTATACGTTATACGTTATACGTTATACGTTATACGTTATACGATATACGTTATACGTTATACGTTATACGTTATACGTTATACGTTATACGTTGTACGTTATACGTTACACGTTATACGTTATACGTTATACGTTATACGTTATACGTTATACGTTATACGTTATACGTTATACGTTATACGTTATACGTTATACGCTATACGTTACATGTTATACGTTATACGTAGTATGTAATGCGTCATACGTTTTACGTTATACGTTATACGGTATACGTTATACGTTGTACGTTACATGTTATACGTTATACGATATACGTTATACGATATACGTTATACGTTATACGTTATACGTTATACGTTATACGTTATACGTTATACGTTATACGTTATACGCTATACGTTACATGTTATACGTTATACATTATACGTTATACGCTATACGTTATACGTTATACGTTATACGTTATACGTTATACGTTATACATTATACGTTATACGTTATACGTTATATGTTATACGTTATACGTCATAGGTTATACGTTATACGTTATGCGGTATACGTTATACGTTATACGTTATACGTTATACGTTATACGTTATACGTTACACGTTATACGTTATGCGTTATACGTTATACGTTATACGTTATACGTTATACGTTATACGTTATACGTTATACGTTATACGTTATACGTTATACGTTATACGTTATACGTTATACGTTATACGTTATACGTTATACGTTATACGTTATACGTTATACGCTATACGTTACATGTTATGCCTTATACATTATACGTTATACGTTATACGTTATACGTTATACGTTATACGTTATACGTTATACGTTATACGTTATACGTTATACGTTGTACGTTATACGTTATACGTTATACGTTGTACGTTATACGTTATACGTTATACGTTATACGTTATACGTTATACGTTATACGTTATACGTTATACGTCATAGGTTATACGTTATACGTTATGCGTTATACGTTATACATTATACGTTATACGATATACGTTATACGTTATGCGTTATGCGTTCTTCATTACACGTTATACGTTATTCGGTATGCGTTATACGTTATACGTTATACGTTATACGGTATACGTTATACGTTATACGTTATACGTTATACGTTATACGATATACGTTATACGTTATACGTTATACGTTATACGTTATACGTTGTACGTTATACGTTATACGTTATACGTTATACGTTACATGTTATACGTTATACGTAGTATGTAATGCGTCATACGTTTTACGTTATACGTTATACGGTATACGTTATACGTTGTACGTTACATGTTATACGTTATACGTTATACGTTATACGATATACGTTATACGTTATACGTTATACGTTATACGTTATACGTTATACGCTATACCTTACATGTTATACGTTATACGTAGTATGTAATGCGTCATACGTTTTACGTTATACGTTATACGGTATACGTTATACGTTGTACGTTACATGTTATACGTTATACGTTATACGTTATACGATATACGTTATACGTTATGCGTTATACGTTATACGTTATACGTTATACGTTATGCGTTATACGTTATACGCTATACGTTACATGTTATACGTTATACATTATACGTTATACGCTATACGTTATACGTTATACGTTATACGTTATACGTTATACGTTATACATTATACGTTATACGTTATACGTTATATGTTATACGTTATACGTCATAGGTTATACGTTATACGTTATGCGGTATACGTTATACGTCATACGTTATACGTTGTACGTTATACGTTATACGTTATACGTTACACGTTATACGTTATGCGTTATACGTTATACGTTATACGTTATACGTTATACGTTATACGTTATACGTTATACGTTATACGTTATACGTGATACGTTATACGTTATACGTTATACGTTATACGTTATACGTTATACGTTATACGTTATACGCTATACGTTACATGTTATGCGTTATACATTATACGTTATACGTTATACGTTATACGTTATACGTTATACGTTATACGTTATACGTTATACGTTATACGTTATACGTTATACGTTATACGTTATACGTTATACGTTATACGTTATACGTTATACGTTATACGTTATACGTTATACGTTATACGTTATACGTTATACGTTATACGTTATACGTTATACGTTATTCGTTATACGTTATACGTTATACGTAATATGAAATATGTCATACGTTTTACGTTATTCGTTATACGTTATACGTTATACGTTATACGTTATACGTTATACGTTATACGTTATACGTTACACGTTATACGTTACACGTTATACGTTACACGTTATACGTTACACGTTATACGTTATACGTTATACGTTATACGATATACGTTATACGTTATACGTTATACGTTATATGTTATACGTTGTACGTTATACGTTATACGTTATACGTTAAACGATATACGTTATACGTTATACGTTATACGTTATACGTTATACGTTATACGTTATACGTTATACGTTATACGCTATACGTTACATGTTATACGTTATACGTAGTATGTAATGCGTCATACGTTTTACGTTATACGTTATACGGTATACGTTATACGTTGTACGTTACATGTTATACGTTATACGTTATACGTTATACGGTATACGTTATACGTTGTACGTTACATGTTATACGTTATACGTTATACGTTATACGATATACGTTATACGTTATACGTCATACGTTATACGTTATACGTTATACGTTAAACGCTATACGTTACATGTTATACGTTATACATCATATGTTATACGTTATACGTTATACGTTATACGTTATACGTTATACGTTATACGTTATACGTTATACGTTATACGTTATACGTTATACGTTATACGTTATACGTTATACGTTATACGTTATACGTTATACGTTATGCGTTATACGTTCTACGATATTCGTTATACGTTATACGTCATTGGGTATACGTTATACGTTATGCGTTATATGTCATACATTATACGTTATACGATATACGTTATACGTTATGCGTTATGCGTTCTTCGTTACACGTTATACGTTATTCGGTATGCGTTATACGTTATACGTTATACGTTATACGTTGTACGTTATACGTTATACGTTATACGTTATACGTTATACGTTATACGTTATACGTCATAAGTTATACGTTATACGTTATACGTTATACGTTATACGTTATACGTTATACGTTATACGTTATGCGTTATACGTTGTACGATATTCGTTATACGTTATACGTTATTAGTTATACGTTATACGTTATACGTTATACGTCATAGAGTATACGTTATACGTTATGCGTTATATGTTATACATTATACGTTATACGATATACGTTATACGTTATGCGTTATGCGTTCTTCGTTACACGTTATACGTTATTCGGTATGCGTTATACGTTATACGTTATACGTTATACGTTATACGTTATACGTTATACGTTATACGTTATACGATATACGTTATACGTTATACGTTATACGTTATACGTTATACGTTATACGTTGTACGTTATACGTTACACGTTATACGTTATACGTTATACGTTATACGTTATACGTTATACGTTACACGCTATACGTTATACGTTATACGTTATACGTTATACGTTATACGTTATACGTTACACGTTATACGTTACACGTTATACGTTTCACGTTATACGTTACACGTTATACGTTACACGTTATACGTTACACGTTATACGTTATACGTTATACGTTATACGTTATACGTTATACGTTATACGTTATACGTTATACGTTACACGTTATACGTTACACGTTATACGTTGCACGTTATACGTTACACGTTATACGTTACACGTTATACGTTACACGTTATACGTTACACGTTAT
This sequence comes from Ptiloglossa arizonensis, assembly GCF_051014685.1. Taxonomy (NCBI): domain Eukaryota; kingdom Metazoa; phylum Arthropoda; class Insecta; order Hymenoptera; family Colletidae; genus Ptiloglossa; species Ptiloglossa arizonensis. The sequence goes on from NW_027478902.1 coordinate 173,780, forward strand.
ACGTTATACGTTACACGTTATACGTTAAACGTTATACGTTACAAGTTATACGTTACACGTTATACGTTACACGTTATACGTTAAACGTTATACGTTATACGTTATACGTTATAAGTTATACGTTATACGTTATACGTTATACGTTACACGTTATACGTTATACGTTATACGTTATACGTTATACGTTATACGTTATACGTTATACGTTATATGTTATACGTTATACGTAATATGTGATACGTTATACGATTTACGTTATTCGTTATACGTTCTTCGTTATGCGTTGTACAGTATACGTTGTGCGCTATACGTTATACGTTATACGTTATACGTTATACGTTATACGTTATACGTTATACGTTATACGTTATACGTTATACGTTATACGTTATGCGTTATACGTTATACGTTATACGTTATACGTCATACGTTATACGTTATACGTTATACGTTATACGTTTTACGTTATACGTCATAGGTTACACGATACACGTTGTACGTTATACGTAATATGTAATACGTTATACGTTTTACGTTATTCGTTATACGTTCTTCGTTACACGTTGTACGTCATACGTTATGCGTTATACGTTACACGTTATATGTTATTCGTTATACGTTATACGTTATACGTTATACGTTATACGTTATACGTTATACGTTATACGTTATACGTTATACGTTATACGTTATACGTTATACGTTATACGTTATACGTTATACGTTATATGTTATACGTTATACGTAATATGTGATACGTTATACGATTTACGTTATTCGTTATACGTTCTTCGTTATGCGTTGTACAGTATACGTTGTGCGCTATACGTTATACGTTATACGTGATACATTATACGTTATACGTTATACGTTATACGTTATACGATATACGTTATACGTTATACGTTATACGTTATACGTTATACGTTATACGTTATACGTTATACGTTATACGTTATACGTTATACGTTATACGTTATGCGTTATACGTTATACGTTATACGTTATACGTCATACGTTATACGTTATACGTTATACGTTATACGTTTTACATTATACGTCATAGGTTATACGATACACGTTGTACGTTATACGTAATATGTAATACGTTATACGTTTTACGTTATTCGTTATACGTTCTTCGTTACACGTTGTACGTCATACGTTATGCGTTATACGTTACACGTTATATGTTATTCGTTATACGTTATACGTTATACGTTATACGTTATACGTTATACGTTATACGTTATACGTTATACGTTATACGTTATACGTTATACGTTATACGTTATACGTTATACGTTACACGTTATACGTTACACGTTATACGTTACACGTTATACGTTACACGTTATACGTTACACGTTATACGTTACACGTTATACGTTATACGTTATACGTTACACGTTATACGTTATACGTTATACGTTATACGTTATACGTTATACGTTATACGTTATACGTTATACGTTATATGTTATACGTTATACGTAATATGTGATACGTTATACGATTTACGTTATTCGTTATACGTTCTTCGTTATGCGTTGTACAGTATACGTTGTGCGCTATACGTTATACGTTATACGTGATACATTATACGTTATACGTTATACGTTATACGTTATACGTTATACGTTATACGTTATACGTTATACGATATACGTTATACGTTATACGTTATACGTTATACGTTATACGTTATACGTTATACGTTATACGTTATACGTTATACGTTATACGTTATGCGTTATACGTTATACGTTATACGTTATACGTCATACGTTATACGTTATACGTTATACGTTATACGTTTTACGTTATACGTCATAGGTTACACGATACACGTTGTACGTTATACGTAATATGTAATACGTTATACGTTTTACGTTATTCGTTATACGTTCCTCGTTACACGTTGTACGTCATACGTTATGCGTTATACGTTACACGTTATATGTTATTCGTTATACGTTATACGTTATACGTTATACGTTATACGTTATACGTTATACGTTATACGTTATACGTTATACGTTATACGTTATACGTTATACGTTATACGTTATACGTTATACGTTATACGTTATACGTTATACGTTATACGTTATACGTCATACGTTATACGTTATACGTTATACGTTATACGTTATACGTTATACGTTATACGTTATACGTTATACGTTATACGTTATACGTTATACGTTATACGTTATACGTTATACGTTATACGTTATACGTTATACGTTATACGTCATAGCTTACACGATACACGTTATACGTCATACGTTATACGTTACAATTATACGTCACACGTTATGCGTTATACGTTACACGTTATACGTTATACCTTATACGTTATACGTTATACGTTATACGTTAAAAGTTATACGTTATACGTTACACGTTATACGTTATACGTTACACGTTATACGTTATACGTTACACGTTATACGTTATACGTTATACGTTATACGTTATACGTTATACGTTATACGTTATACGTTATACGTTATACGTTATACGTTATACGTTATACGTTACACGTTATACGTTATACGTCACACGTTATACGTTATACGTTACACGTTATACGTTATACGTTATACGTTATACGATATACGTTATACGTTATACGTTATACGTTATACGTTATACGTTATACGTTATACGTTATACGTTATACGTTATGCGTTATACGTTATACGTTATACGTTATACGTTATACGTTATACGTTATACGTTATACGTTACACGTTATACGTTACACGTTATACGTTACACGTTATACGTTACACGTTATACGTTACACGTTATACGTTACACGTTATACGTTACACGTTATACGTTATACGTTATACGTTATACGTTATACGTTATACGTTATACGTTATACGTTACACGTTATACGTTACACGTTATACGTTGCACGTTATACGTTACACGTTATACGTAACACGTTATACGTTACACGTTATACGTTACACGTTATACGTTACACGTTATACGTTATACGTTACACGTTATACGTTAAACGTTATACGTTACAAGTTATACGTTACACGTTATACGTTACACGTTATACGTTAAACGTTATACGTTATACGTTATAAGTTATACGTTATACGTTATACGTTATACGTTACACGTTATACGTTATACGTTATACGTTATACGTTATACGTTATACGTTATACGTTATACGTTATATGTTATACGTTATACGTAATATGTGATACGTTATACGATTTACGTTATTCGTTATACGTTCTTCGTTATGCGTTGTACAGTATACGTTGTGCGCTATACGTTATACGTTATACGTGATATATTATACGTTATACGTTATACGTTATACGTTATACGATATACGTTATACGTTATACGTTATACGTTATACGTTATACGTTATACGTTATACGTTATACGTTATACGTTATACGATATACGTTATACGTTATACGTTATACGTTATACGTTATACGTTATACGTTATACGTTATACGTTATACGTTATACGTTATACGTTATGCGTTATACGTTATACGTTATACGTTATACGTTATACGTTATACGTTATACGTTATACGTTATACGTTATACGTTATACGTTATACGTTATACGTTATACGTTATACGTTATACGTTATATGTTATACGTTATACGTAATATGTGATACGTTATACGATTTACGTTATTCGTTATACGTTATACGTTATACGTTATACGTTATACGTTATACGTTATACGTTATGCGTTATACGTTATACGTTATACGTTATACGTCATACGTTATACGTTATACGTTATACGTTATACGTTTTACGTTATACGTCATAGGTTACACGATACACGTTGTACGTTATACGTAATATGTAATACGTTATACGTTTTACGTTATTCGTTATACGTTCCTCGTTACACGTTGTACGTCATACGTTATGCGTTATACGTTACACGTTATATGTTATTCGTTATACGTTATACGTTATACGTTATACGTTATACGTTATACGTTATACGTTATACGTTATACGTTATACGTTATACGTTATACGTTATACGTTATACGTTATACGTTATACGTTATACGTTATACGTTATACGTTATACGTCATACGTTATACGTTATACGTTATACGTTATACGTTATACGTTATACGTTATACGTTATACGTTATACGTTATACGTTATACGTTATACGTTATACGTTATACGTTATACGTTATACGTTATACGTTATACGTTATACGTCATAGCTTACACGATACACGTTATACGTCATACGTTATACGTTACAATTATACGTCACACGTTATGCGTTATACGTTACACGTTATACGTTATACCTTATACGTTATACGTTATACGTTATACGTTAAAAGTTATACGTTATACGTTACACGTTATACGTTATACGTTACACGTTATACGTTATACGTTACACGTTATACGTTATACGTTATACGTTATACGTTATACGTTATACGTTATACGTTATACGTTATACGTTATACGTTATACGTTATACGTTATACGTTACACGTTATACGTTATACGTCACACGTTATACGTTATACGTTACACGTTATACGTTATACGTTATACGTTATACGATATACGTTATACGTTATACGTTATACGTTATACGTTATACGTTATACGTTATACGTTATACGTTATACGTTATGCGTTATACGTTATACGTTATACGTTATACGTTATACGTTATACGTTATACGTTATACGTTACACGTTATACGTTACACGTTATACGTTACACGTTATACGTTACACGTTATACGTTACACGTTATACGTTACACGTTATACGTTACACGTTATACGTTATACGTTATACGTTATACGTTATACGTTATACGTTATACGTTATACGTTACACGTTATACGTTACACGTTATACGTTGCACGTTATACGTTACACGTTATACGTAACACGTTATACGTTACACGTTATACGTTACACGTTATACGTTACACGTTATACGTTATACGTTACACGTTATACGTTAAACGTTATACGTTACAAGTTATACGTTACACGTTATACGTTACACGTTATACGTTAAACGTTATACGTTATACGTTATAAGTTATACGTTATACGTTATACGTTATACGTTACACGTTATACGTTATACGTTATACGTTATACGTTATACGTTATACGTTATACGTTATACGTTATATGTTATACGTTATACGTAATATGTGATACGTTATACGATTTACGTTATTCGTTATACGTTCTTCGTTATGCGTTGTACAGTATACGTTGTGCGCTATACGTTATACGTTATACGTGATATATTATACGTTATACGTTATACGTTATACGTTATACGATATACGTTATACGTTATACGTTATACGTTATACGTTATACGTTATACGTTATACGTTATACGTTATACGTTATACGATATACGTTATACGTTATACGTTATACGTTATACGTTATACGTTATACGTTATACGTTATACGTTATACGTTATACGTTATACGTTATGCGTTATACGTTATACGTTATACGTTATACGTTATACGTTATACGTTATACGTTATACGTTATACGTTATACGTTATACGTTATACGTTATACGTTATACGTTATACGTTATACGTTATATGTTATACGTTATACGTAATATGTGATACGTTATACGATTTACGTTATTCGTTATACGTTCTTCGTTATGCGTTGTACAGTATACGTTGTGCGCTATACGTTATACGTTATACGTGATACATTATACGTTATACGTTATACGTTATACGTTATACGATATACGTTATACGTTATACGTTATACGTTATACGTTATACGTTATACGTTATACGTTATACGTTATACGTTATACGTTATACGTTATGCGTTATACGTTATACGTTATACGTTATACGTCATACGTTATACGTTATACGTTATACGTTATACGTTTTACGTTATACGTCATAGGTTACACGATACACGTTGTACGTTATACGTAATATGTAATACGTTATACGTTTTACGTTATTCGTTATACGTTCTTCGTTACACGTTGTACGTCATACGTTATGCGTTATACGTTACACGTTATATGTTATTCGTTATACGTTATACGTTATACGTTATACGTTATACGTTATACTTTATACGTTATACGTTATACGTTATACGTTATACGTTATACGTTATACGTTACACGTTATACGTTACACGTTATACGTTACACGTTATACGTTACACGTTATACGTTACACGTTATACGTTACACGTTATACGTTACACGTTATACGTTATACGTTATACGTTACACGTTATACGTTATACGTTATACGTTATACGTTATACGTTATACGTTATACGTTATACGTTATACGTTATATGTTATACGTTATACGTAATATGTGATACGTTATACGATTTACGTTATTCGTTATACGTTCTTCGTTATGCGTTGTACAGTATACGTTGTGCGCTATACGTTATACGTTATACGTGATACATTATACGTTATACGTTATACGTTATACGTTATACGTTATACGTTATACGTCATAGCTTACACGATACACGTTATACGTCATACGTTATACGTTACAATTATACGTCACACGTTATGCGTTATACGTTACACGTTATACGTTATACCTTATACGTTATACGTTATACGTTATACGTTAAAAGTTATACGTTATACGTTACACGTTATACGTTATACGTTACACGTTATACGTTATACGTTACACGTTATACGTTATACGTTATACGTTATACGTTATACGTTATACGTTATACGTTATACGTTATACGTTATACGTTATACGTTATACGTTATACGTTACACGTTATACGTTATACGTCACACGTTATACGTTATACGTTACACGTTATACGTTATACGTTATACGTTATACGATATACGTTATACGTTATACGTTATACGTTATACGTTATACGTTATACGTTATACGTTATACGTTATACGTTATACGTTATACGTTATGCGTTATACGTTATACGTTATACGTTATACGTTATACGTTATACGTTATACGTTATACGTTACACGTTATACGTTACACGTTATACGTTACACGTTATACGTTACACGTTATACGTTACACGTTATACGTTACACGTTATACGTTACACGTTATACGTTATACGTTATACGTTATACGTTATACGTTATACGTTATACGTTACACGTTATACGTTGCACGTTATACGTTGCACGTTATACGTTACACGTTATACGTAACACGTTATACGTTACACGTTATACGTTACACGTTATACGTTACACGTTATACGTTATACGTTACACGTTATACGTTAAACGTTATACGTTATACGTTATACGTTATACGTTATACGTTATACGTTATACGTTATACGTTATACGTTATACGTTATACGTTATACGTCATACGTTATACGTTATACGTTATACGTTATACGTTATACGTTATACGTTATACGTTATACGTTATACGTTATACGTTATACGTTATACGTTATACGTTATATGTTATACGTTATACGTAATATGTGATACGTTATACGATTTACGTTATTCGTTATACGTTCTTCGTTATGCGTTGTACAGTATACGTTGTGCGCTATACGTTATACGTTATACGTGATACGTTACACGTTATACGTTATACGTTATACGTTATACGTTATACGTTATACGTTATACGTTATACGTTATACGTTATACGTTATACGTTATACGTTATACGTTATATGTTATACGTTATACGTAATATGTGATACGTTATACGATTTACGTTATTCGTTATACGTTCTTCGTTATGCGTTGTACAGTATACGTTGTGCGCTATACGTTATACGTTATACGTGATACATTATACGTTATACGTTATACGTTATACGTTATACGTTATACGTTATACGTTATACGTTATACGATATACGTTATACGTTATACGTTATACGTTAAACGTTATACGTTATACGTTATACGTTATACGTTATACGTTATGCGTTATACGTTATACGTTATACGTTATACGTCATACGTTATACGTTATACGTTATACGTTATACGTTTTACGTTATACGTCATAGGTTACACGATACACGTTGTACGTTATACGTAATATGTAATACGTTATACGTTTTACGTTATTCGTTATACGTTCCTCGTTACACGTTGTACGTCATACGTTATGCGTTATACGTTACACGTTATATGTTATTCGTTATACGTTATACGTTATACGTTATACGTTATACGTTATACGTTATACGTTATACGTTATACGTTACACGTTATACGTTATACGTTATACGTTATACGTTATACGTTATACGTTATACGTTATACGTTATACGTTATACGTTATACGTTATACGTTATACGTTATACGTTATACGTTATACGTTATACGTTATACGTTATACGTTATACGTTATACGTTATACGTTATACGTTATACGTTATACGTTATACGTTATACGTTATACGTTATACGTTATACGTTATACGTTATACGTTATACGTTATACGTTATACGTTATACGTTATACGTTATACGTTATATGTTATACGTTATACGTAATATGTGATACGTTATACGATTTACGTTATTCGTTATACGTTCTTCGTTATGCGTTGTACAGTATACGTTGTGCGCTATACGTTATACGTTATACGTGATACATTATACGTTATACGTTATACGTTATACGTTATACGTTATACGTTATACGTTATACGTTATACGATATACGTTATACGTTATACGTTATACGTTATACGTTATACGTTATACGTTATACGTTATACGTTATACGTTATACGTTATACGTTATGCGTTATACGTTATACGTTATACGTTATACGTCATACGTTATACGTTATACGTTATACGTTATACGTTTTACGTTATACGTCATAGGTTACACGATACACGTTGTACGTTATACGTAATATGTAATACGTTATACGTTTTACGTTATTCGTTATACGTTCTTCGTTACACGTTGTACGTCATACGTTATGCGTTATACGTTACACGTTATATGTTATTCGTTATACGTTATACGTTATACGTTATACGTTATACGTTATACGTTATACGTTATACGTTATACGTTATACGTTATACGTTATACGTTACACGTTATACGTTACACGTTATACGTTACACGTTATACGTTACACGTTATACGTTACACGTTATACGTTACACGTTATACGTTATACGTTATACGTTACACGTTATACGTTATACGTTATACGTTATACGTTATACGTTATACGTTATACGTTATACGTTATACGTTATATGTTATACGTTATACGTAATATGTGATACGTTATACGATTTACGTTATTCGTTATACGTTCTTCGTTATGCGTTGTACAGTATACGTTGTGCGCTATACGTTATACGTTATACGTGATACATTATACGTTATACGTTATACGTTATACGTTATACGTTATACGTTATACGTTATACGTTATACGATATACGTTATACGTTATACGTTATACGTTATACGTTATACGTTATACGTTATACGTTATACGTTATACGTTATACGTTATACGTTATGCGTTATACGTTATACGTTATACGTTATACGTCATACGTTATACGTTATACGTTATACGTTATACGTTTTACGTTATACGTCATAGGTTACACGATACACGTTGTACGTTATACGTAATATGTAATACGTTATACGTTTTACGTTATTCGTTATACGTTCCTCGTTACACGTTGTACGTCATACGTTATGCGTTATACGTTACACGTTATATGTTATTCGTTATACGTTATACGTTATACGTTATACGTTATACGTTATACGTTATACGTTATACGTTATACGTTATGCGTTATACGTTATACGTTATACGTTATACGTCATACGTTATACGTTATACGTTATACGTTATACGTTATACGTTTTACGTTATACGTCATAGGTTACACGATACACGTTGTACGTTATACGTAATATGTAATACGTTATACGTTTTACGTTATTCGTTATACGTTCTTCGTTACACGTTGTACGTCATACGTTATGCGTTATACGTTACACGTTATATGTTATTCGTTATACGTTATACGTTATACGTTATACGTTATACGTTATACGTTATACGTTATACGTTATACGTTATACGTTATACGTTATACGTTATACGTTATACGTTATACGTTATACGTTATACGTTATACGTTATACGTTATACGTTATACGTTATACGTTATACGTTATACGTTATACGTTATACGTTATACGTTATACGTTATACGTTATACGTTATACGTTATACGTTATACGTTATACGTTATACGTTATACGTTATACGTTAAACGTTATACGTTATACGTTATACGTTATACGTTAAACGTTATACGATATACGTTATACGTTATACGTTATACGTTATACGTTATACGTTATACGTTATACGTTATACGTTACACGTTATACGTTATACGTCACACGTTATACGTTACACGTTACACGTTATACGTTATACGTTATACGTTATACGTTATACGTTATACGTTATACGTTATACGTTATAGGTTATACGTTATACGTTATACGTTATACGTTATACGTTATACGTTATACGTTATACGTTATACGTTATACGTTATACGTTATACGTTATACGTTATACGTTATTCGTTATACGTTATACGTTATACGTTATACGTTATAAGTTATACGTTATACGTTATACGTTATACGTTATACGTTATATAATACTTTATACGTTATACGTTACACGTTACACGTTATACGTTATACGTTATACGTTATACGTTACACGTTATACGTTATACGTTATACGTTATAGGTTATACGTTATACGTTATACGTTATACGTTATACGTTATACGTTATACGTTATAGGTTATACGTTATACGTTATACGTTATACGTTATACGTTATACGTTATACGTTAAACGTTATACGTTATACGTTATACGTTATACGTTAAACGTTATACGATATACGTTATACGTTATACGTTATACGTTATACGTTATACGTTATACGTTATACGTTATACGTTATACGTTATACGTTATACGTTATACGTTATACGTTATACGTTCTTCGTTATGCGTTGTACGTTATACGTTGTGCGTTATACGTTACACGTTATACGTTATACGTCACACGTTATACGTTATACGTTATACGTTATACGTTATACGTTATATGTTATACGTTATACGTAATATGTAATACGTTATACGTTATACGTTATACGTTATACGTTATACGTTATACGTTACACGTTATACGTTATACGTCACACGTTATACGTTATACGTTACACGTTATACGTTATACGTTATACGTTATACGTTACACGTTATACGTTATACGTTATACGTTATACGTTATACGTTATACGTTATACGTTATACGTTATACGTTATACGTTATACGTTATACGTTATATGTTATACGTTATACGTAATATGTAATACGTTATACGATTTACGTTATTCGTTATACGTTCTTCGTTATGCGTTGTACGTTATACGTTGTGCGTTATACGTTACACGTTATACGTTATACGTCACACGTTATACGTTATACGTTATACGTTATACGTTATATGTTATACGTTATGCGTAATATGTAATACGTTATACGTTTTACGTTATTCGTTATACGTTCTTCGTTACACGTTGTACGTTATACGTTATTCGTTATACGTTACGCGTTATACGTTATTCGTTATACGTTATACGTTATACGTTATACGTTATACGTTATACGTTATACGTTATTCGTTATACGTTATACGTTATACGTTATACGTTACCCGTTATACGTTATACGTTACACGTCATACGTTATACGTTATACGTTATACGTTATACGTCATAGCTTACACGATACACGTTATACGTCATACGTTATACGTTACAATTATACGTCACACGTTATACGTTATACGTTACACGTTATACGTTATACCTTATACGTTATACGTTATACGTTATACGTTAAAAGTAATACGTTATACGTTACACGTTATACGTTATACGTTACACGTTATACGTTATACGTTACACGTTATACGTTATACGTTATACGTTATACGTTATACGTTATACGTTATACGTTATAGGTTATACGTTATACGTTACACGTTATACGTTATACGTCACACGTTATACGTTATACGTTACACGTTATACGTTATACGTTATACGTTATACGTTATACGTTATACGTTATACGTTATACGTTATACGTTATATGTTATACGTTATACGTAATATGTAATACGTTATACGATTTACGTTATTCGTTATACGTTCTTCGTTATGCGTTGTACGTTATACGTTGTGCGTTATACGTTACACGTTATACGTTATACGTCACACGTTATACGTTATACGTTATACGTTATACGTTATATGTTATACGTTATGCGTAATATGTAATACGTTATACGTTTTACGTTATTCGTTATACGTTCTTCGTTACACGTTGTACGTTATACGTTATTCGTTATACGTTACGCGTTATACGTTATTCGTTATACGTTATACGTTATACGTTATACGTTATACGTTATACGTTATACGTTATTCGTTATACGTTATACGTTATACGTTATACGTTACCCGTTATACGTTATACGTTACACGTCATACGTTATACGTTATACGTTATACGTTATACGTCATAGCTTACACGATACACGTTATACGTTATACGTCATAGCTTACACGATACACGTTATACGTCATACGTTATACGTTACAATTATACGTCACACGTTATACGTTATACGTTACACGTTATACGTTATACCTTATACGTTATACGTTATACGTTATACGTTAAAAGTTATACGTTATACGTTACACGTTATACGTTATACGTTACACGTTATACGTTATACGTTACACGTTATACGTTATACGTTATACGTTATACGTTATACGTTATACGTTATACGTTATACGTTATACGTTATACGTTACACGTTATACGTTACACGTTATACGTTACACGTTATACGTTACACGTTATACGTTACACGTTATACGTTATACGTTATACGTTATACGTTACACGTTATACGTTACACGTTATACGTTACACGTTATACGTTACACGTTATACGTTACACGTTATACGTTACACGTTATACGTTACACGTTATACGTTACACGTTATACGTTACACGTTATACGTTATACGTTACACGTTATACGTTACACGTTATACGTTACACGTTATACGTTACACGTTACACGTTATACGTTATACGTTAAACGTTATACGTTATACGTTATACGTTATACGTTATACGTTAAACGTTCTACGTTATACGTTATACGTTATACGTTATACGTTATACGTTATACGTTATACGTTATACGTTATACGTTATACGTTATACGTTATACGTTATACGTTATAAGTTATACGTTATACGTTATACGTTATACGTTATACGTTATACGTTATACGTTACATGTTATACGTTATACGTTATACGATATACGTCATAGGTTACACGATACACGTTATACGTTACACGTAATATGTAATACGTTATACGTTTTACGTTATTCGATATACGTTATACGTTATACGTTATACGTTATACGTTACACGCTATACGTTATACGTTATACGTTATACGTTATACGTTATACGTTATACGTTATACGTTATACGTTATACGTTATACGTTATACGTTATACGTTATACGTTATACGTTATACGTTATACGTTATACGTTTTACGTTATACGTTATACGTTATACGTTATACGTTATACGTTATACGTTATACGTTACACGTTATACGTTACACGTTATACGTTACACGTTATACGTTACACGTTATACGTTACACGTTATACGTTACACGTTATACGTTACACGTTATACGTTACACGTTATACGTTATACGTTATACGTTATACGTTATACGTTACACGTTATACGTTACACGTTATACGTTGCACGTTATACGTTACACGTTATACGTTACACGTTATACGTTACACGTTATACGTTACACGTTATACGTTATACGTTACACGTCATACGTTAAACGTTATACGTTAAACGTTATACGTTACACGTTATACGTTACACGTTATACGTTACACGTTATACGTTAAACGTTATACGTTATACGTTATAAGTTATACGTTATACGTTATACGTTATACGTTACACGTTATACGTTATACGTTATACGTTATACGTTATACGTTATACGTTATACGTTATACGTTATATGTTATACGTTATACGTAATATGTGATACGTTATACGACTTACGTTATTCGTTATACGTTCTTCGTTATGCGTTGTACAGTATACGTTGTGCGCTATACGTTATACGTTCAACGTGATACATTATACGTTAAACGTTATACGTTATACGTTATACGATATACGTTATACGTTATACGTTATACGTTATACGTTATACGTTATACGTTATACGTTATACGTTATACGTTATACGTTATACGTTATGCGTTATACGTTATACGTTATACGTTATACGTCATACGTTATACGTTATACGTTATACGTTATACGTTTTACGTTATACGTCATAGGTTACACGATACACGTTGTACGTTATACGTAATATGTAATACGTTATACGTTTTACGTTATTCGTTATACGTTCTTCGTTACACGTTGTACGTCATACGTTATGCGTTATACGTTACACGTTATATGTTATTCGTTATACGTTATACGTTATACGTTATACGTTATACGTTATACGTTATACGTTATACGTTATACGTTATACGTTATACGTTATACGTTATACGTTATACGTTATACGTTATACGTTATACGTTATACGTTATACGTTATACGTTATACGTTATACGTTATACGTTATACGTTATACGTTATACGTTATACGTTATACGTTATACGTTATACGTTATACGTTATACGTTATACGTTATACGTTATACGTTATACGTTATACGTTATACGTTATACGTTATACGTTATACGTCATAGCTTACACGATACACGTTATACGTCATACGTTATACGTTACAATTATACGTCACACGTTATGCGTTATACGTTACACGTTATAGGGTATACCTTATACGTTATACGTTATATGTTATACGTTAAAAGTTATACGTTATACGTTACACGTTATACGTTATACGTTACACGTTATACGTTATACGTTACACGTTATACGTTATACGTTATACGTTATACGTTATACGTTATACGTTATACGTTATACGTTATACGTTATACGTTATACGTTATACGTTACACGTTATACATTAAACGTTATACGTTAAACGTTATACGTTATATGTTATACGTTATACGTAATATGTGATACGTTATACGATTTACGTTATTCGTTATACGTTCTTCGTTATGCGTTGTACAGTATACGTTGTGCGCTATACGTTATACGTTAAACGTGATACATTATACGTTATACGTTATACGTTATACGTTATACGATATACGTTATACGTTATACGTTATACGTTATACGTTATACGTTATACGTTATACGTTATACGTTATACGTTATACGTTATGCGTTATACGTTATACGTTATACGTTATACGTCATACGTTATACGTTATACGTTATACGTTATACGTTCTACGTTATACGTCATAGGTTACACGATACACGTTGTACGTTATACGTAATATGTAATACGTTATACGTTTTACGTTATTCGTTATACGTTCTTCGTTACACGTTGTACGTTATACGTTATGCGTTATACGTTACACGTTATATGTTATTCGTTATACGTTATACGTTATACGTTATGCGTTATACGTTATACGTTATACGTTATACGTTATAAGTTATACGTTATACGTTATACGTTATACGTTACACGTTATACGTTATACGTTATACGTTATACGTTATACGTTATACGTTATACGTTATACGTTATATGTTATACGTTATACGTAATATGTGATACGTTATACGATTTACGTTATTCGTTATACGTTCTTCGTTATGCGTTGTACAGTATACGTTGTGCGCTATACGTTATACGTTAAACGTGATACATTATACGTTATACGTTATACGTTATACGTTATACGTTATACGATATACGTTATACGTTATACGTTATACGTTATACGTAATAGTTATACGTTATACGTTATACGTTATACGTTATACGTTATGCGTTATACGTTATACGTTATACGTTATACGTCATACGTTATACGTTATACGTTACACGTCATAGGTTATACGATACACGTTATTCGTTCTACGTAATATGTAATACTTTATACGTTTTACGTATATTCGTTATACGTTCTTCGTTACACTTTATACGTATATTCGTTATACGTTCTTCGTTACACGTTATACGTTATACGTTATGCGTTATACGTTATACGTTATACATTATACGTTATACGTTATACGTTATACGTTATACGTTATACGTTATACGTTATACGTTATACGTTATACGTTATACGTTATACGTTATACGTTATACGTTATACGTTATACGTTATGCGTTATACGTTATACGTTATACGTTATACGTTATACGTTATACGTTATACATCGTAGGTTACACGATACACGTTATACGTTATACGTAATATGTAATACGTTATACGTTTTACGTTATTCGTAATACGTTCTCCGTTACACGTTATGCGTTACACGTTATGCGTTATACGTCATACGTTATACGTTACACGTTACACGTTATACGTTATACGTTATACGTTATACGTTATACGTTATACGTTATACGTTATACGTCATACGTTATACGTTATACGTTATACGTTATACGTTATAAGTTATACGTTATACGTTATACGTTATACGTTATACGTTATACGTTATACGTTATACGTTATACGTTATACGCTATACGTTATACGTTATACGTTATACGTTATACGTTATACGTAATACGTTATACGTTATACGTTATACGTTATACGTTATACGTTATACGTTATACGTTATACGTTATACGTTATACGTTATACGTTATACGTTATACGTTATACGTTATACGTTATACGTTATACGTTATACGTTATTCGTTATACGTTATACGTTATACGTAATATGAAATATGTCATACGTTTTACGTTATTCGTTAATACGTTATACGTTATACGTTATACGTTATACGTTATACGTTATACGTTATACGTTATACGTTATACGTTATACGTCATAGGTTATACGATACACGTTATTCGTTCTACGTAATATGTAATACTTTATACGTTTTACGTATATTCGATATACGTTCTTCGTTACACTTTATACGTATATTCGTTATACGTTCTTCGTTACACGTTATACGTTATACGTTATGCGTTATACGTTATACGTTATACATTATACGTTATACGTTATACGTTATACGTTATACGTTATACGTTATACGTTATACGTTATACGTTATACGTTATACGTTATACGTTATACGTTATACGTTATACGTTATACGTTATACGTTATACGTTATACGTTATACGGTATACGTTATACGTTTTACGTTATTCGTAATACGTTCTTCGTTACACGTTATGCGTTATACGTTATGCGTTATACGTTATACGTTATACGTTATACGTTATACGTTATACGTTATACGTTATACGTTATACGTTATACGTTATACGTTATATGTTATACGTTATACGTTATACGTTATACGTGATACGTTTTAGGTTATACGTTATTGGTTATACGTTATTCGTTATACGTTCTTCGTTACACGCTAGACGTTATACGTTATGGGTTATACGTTATACGTCATACGTTATACGTTATACGTTATACGTTATACGTCATACGTTATACGTTATACGTTATACGTTATACGTTATACGTTATAGATTATACGTTATACGTTATACGTTATACGTTACACGTCATACGTTATACGTTATACGTTATACGTTATACGTTATACGTTATACGTTATACGTTATACGTTATACGTTATGCGTTATACGCTATACGTTATACGTTATGCGTTATACGTTATACGTTATACGTAATATGTAATACGTCATACGTTTTACGTCAATCGTTATACGTTCTTCGTTACACGTTATACGTTATACGTTATACGTTATACGTCATAGGTTATACGGTGTACGATATACGTTAAAACGTTATACGTAATACGTTATACGTTATACGGAATACGTTATACGTTATACGTTATACGTCATACGTGATAAGTTATACGTTATACGTTATACGTTATACGATGTACGTTATACGTTATACGTTATACGTTATACGTTATACGTTATACGTTATACGTTATACGTTATACGTTATGGGTTATACGTTATACGTTATACGTTATACGTTATACGTTATACGTTATACGTTATACGTTATACGTTACACGTTATACGTTACACGTTATACGTTACACGTTATACGTTACACGTTATACGTTACACGTTATACGTTACACGTTATACGTTACACGTTATACGTTACACGTTATACGTTACACGTTATACGTTACACGTTGTACGTTACACGTTATACGTTACACGTTGTACGTTACACGTTATACGTTACACGTTATACGTTACACTTTATACGTTATACGTTACACGTTATACGTTACACGTTATACGTTACACGTTACACGTTATACGTTATACGTTAAACGTTATACGTTATACGTTATACGTTATACGTTATACGTTAAACGTTCTACGTTATACGTTATACGTTATACGTTATACGTTATACGTTATACGTTATACGTTATACGTTATACGTTATACGTTATACGTTATACGTTATACGTTATACGTTATACGTTATACGTTATACGTTATACGTTATACGTTATACGTTATACGATATACGTCATAGGTTACACGATACACGTTATACGTTACACGTAATATGTAATACGTTATACGTTACACGTTATACGTTATACGTTATACGTTATACGTTATACGTTATACGTTATACGTTATACGTTATACGTTATACGTTATACGTTATACGTTATACGATATACGTCATAGGTTACACGATACACGTTATACGTTACACGTAATATGTAATACGTTATACGTTTTACGTTATTCGATATACGTTATACGTTATACGTTATACGTTATACGTTATACGTTATACGTTATACGTTATACGTTACACGTTATACGTTACACGTTATACGTTACACGTTATACGTTACACGTTATACGTTACACGTTATACGTTACACGTTATACGTTACACGTTATACGTTACACGTTATACGTTACACGTTATACGTTACACGTTATACGTTACACGTTATACGTTACACGTTATACGTTACACGTTATACGTTATACGTTATACGTTATACGTTATACGTTATACGTTATACGATATACGATATACGTTATACGTTATACGTTATACGTTATACGTTATACGTTATACGTTATACGTTATACGTTATACGTTACACGTTATACGTTACACGTTATACGTTACACGTTATACGTTACACGTTATACGTTATACGTTATACGTTATACGTTATACGTTATACGTTATACGTTATACGTTATACGTTATACGTTATACGTTATACGTTATACGATATACGTCATAGGTTACACGATACACGTTATACGTTACACGTAATATGTAATACGTTATACGTTTTACGTTATTCGATATACGTTATACGTTATACGTTATACGTTATACGTTATACGTTATACGTTATACGTTATACGTTATACGTTATACGTTATACGTTATACGTTATACGTTATACGTTATACGTTATACGTTATACGTTATACGTTATACGTTACACGTTATACGTTACACGTTATACGTTACACGTTATACGTTACACGTTATACGTTATACGTTATACGTTATACGTTATACGTTATACGTTATACGTTATACGTTATACGTTATACGTTATACGTTATACGTTATACGTTATACGATATACGTCATAGGTCACACGATACACGTTATACGTTACACGTAATATGTAATACGTTATACGTTTTACGTTATTCGATATACGTTATACGTTATACGTTATACGTTATACGTTACACGCTATACGTTATACGTTATACGTTATACGTTATACGTTATACGTTACACGTTATACGTTATACGTTATACGTTATACGTTATACGTTATACGTTATACGTTATACGTTATACGTTATACGTTATACGTTATACGTTATACGTTATACGTTATGCGTTATACGTTATACATTATATGTTATACGTTATGCGTAATATGTAATACGTTATACGTTTTACGTTATTCGTTATACGTTCTTCGTTACACGTTGTACGTTATACGTTATTCGTTATACGTTACGCGTTATACGTTATTCGTTATACGTTATACGTTATACGTTATACGTTATACGTTATACGTTATACGTTATTCGTTATACGTTATACGTTATACGTTATACGTTACCCGTTATACGTTATACGTTACACGTCATACGTTATACGTTATACGTTATACGTTATACGTTATACGTCATAGCTTACACGATACACGTTATACGTCATACGTTATACGTTACAATTACACGTCACACGTTATACGTTATACGTTACACGTTATACGTTATACCTTATACGTTATACGTTATACGTTATACGTTAAAAGTTATACGTTATACGTTACACGTTATACGTTATACGTTACACGTTATACGTTATACGTTACACGTTATACGTTATACGTTATACGTTATACGTTATACGTTATACGTTATACGTTATACGTTATACGTTACACGTTATACGTTACACGTTATACGTTACACGTTATACGTTACACGTTATACGTTACACGTTATACGTTATACGTTATACGTTATACGTTACACGTTATACGTTACACGTTATACGTTACACGTTATACGTTACACGTTATACGTTACACGTTATACGTGACACGTTATACGTTATACGTTATACGTTAAACGTTCTACGTTATACGTTATACGTTATACGTTATACGTTATACGTTATACGTTATACGTTATACGTTATACGTTATACGTTATACGTTATACGTTATACGTTATACGTTATACGTTATACGTTATACGTTATACGTTATACGTTATACGTTATACGTTATACGTTATACGTTATACGTTATACGTTATACGTTATACGTTACACGTTATACGTTATACGTCACACGTTATACGTTACACGTTACACGTTATACGTTACACGTTATACGTTATACGTTATACGTTATACGTTATACGTTATACGTTATAGGTTATACGTTATACGTTATACGTTATACGTTATACGTTATACGTTATACGTTATACGTTATACGTTATACGTTATACGTTATACGTTATACGTTATACGTTATTCGTTATACGTTATACGTTATACGTTATACGTTATAAGTTATACGTTATACGTTATACGTTATACGTTATACGTTATACGTTATATAATACTTTATACGTTATACGTTACACGTTACACGTTATACGTTATACGTCACACGTAATATGTTATACGTTATACGTTATACGTTATACGTTATACGTTATACGTTATACGTTATACGTTATACGTTATACGTTATACGTTAAACGTTATACGTTATACGTTATACGTTATACGTTATACGTTATACGTTATACGTTATACGTTATACGTTACACGTTATACGTTATACGTCACACGTTATACGTTACACGTTTCACGTTACACGTTATACGTTATACGTTATACGTTATACGTTATACGTTATACGTTATACGTTATACGTTATACGTTATACGTTATACGTTATACGTTATACGTTATACGTTATACGTTATACGTTATACGTTATACGTTATACGTTATACGTTATACGTTATACGTTATACGTTATACGTTATACGTTATACGTTATACGTTATACGTTATACGTTATACGTTATACGATATACGTTATACGTTATACGTTATACGTTATACGTTATACGTTATACGTTATACGTTATACGTTATACGTTATACGTTACACGTTATACGTTATACGTCACACGTTATACGTTACACGTTACACGTTATACGTTACACGTTATACGTTATACGTTATACGTTATACGTTATACGTTATACGTTATAGGTTATACGTTATACGTTATACGTTATACGTTATACGTTATACGTTATACGTTATACGTTATGCGTTATACGTTATACGTTATACGTTATACGTTATACGTTATACGTTATACATCGTAGGTTACACGATACACGTTATACGTTATACGTAATATGTAATACGTTATACGTTTTACGTTATTCGTAATACGTTCTCCGTTACACGTTATGCGTTACACGTTATGCGTTATACGTCATACGTTATACGTTACACGTTACACGTTATACGTTATACGTTATACGTTATACGTTATACGTTATACGTTATACGTTATACGTCATACGTTATACGTTATACGTTATACGTTATACGTTATAAGTTATACGTTATACGTTATACGTTATACGTTATACGTTATACGTTATACGTTATACGTTATACGTTATACGCTATACGTTATACGTTATACGTTATACGTTATACGTTATACGTAATACGTTATACGTTATACGTTATACGTTATACGTTATACGTTATACGTTATACGTTATACGTTATACGTTATACGTTATACGTTATACGTTATACGTTATACGTTATACGTTATACGTTATACGTTATACGTTATTCGTTATACGTTATACGTTATACGTAATATGAAATATGTCATACGTTTTACGTTATTCGTTAATACGTTATACGTTATACGTTATACGTTATACGTTATACGTTATACGTTATACGTTATACGTTATACGTTATACGTTATACGTCATAGGTTATACGATACACGTTATTCGTTCTACGTAATATGTAATACTTTATACGTTTTACGTATATTCGTTATACGTTCTTCGTTACACTTTATACGTATATTCGTTATACGTTCTTCGTTACACGTTATACGTTATACGTTATGCGTTATACGTTATACGTTATACATTATACGTTATACGTTATACGTTATACGTTATACGTTATACGTTATACGTTATACGTTATACGTTATACGTTATACGTTATACGTTATACGTTATACGTTATACGTTATACGTTATACGTTATACGTTATACGTTATACGGTATACGTTATACGTTTTACGTTATTCGTAATACGTTCTTCGTTACACGTTATGCGTTATACGTTATGCGTTATACGTTATACGTTATACGTTATACGTTATACGTTATACGTTATACGTTATACGTTATACGTTATACGTTATACGTTATACGTTACACGTTATACGTTATACGTTATACGTTATACGTTATACGTTATACGTTATTGGTTATACGTTATTCGTTATACGTTCTTCGTTACACGCTAGACGTTATACGTTATGGGTTATACGTTATACGTCATACGTTATACGTTATACGTTATACGTTACACGTTATACGTTATACGTTATACGTTATACGTTATACGTTATACGTTATACGTTATACGTTATACGTTATACGTTATACGTTATACGATATACGTCATAGGTTACACGATACACGTTATACGTTACACGTAATATGTAATACGATATACGTTATACGTTATACGTTATACGTTATACGTTATACGTTATACGTTATACGTTATACGTTACACGTTACACGTTATACGTTACACGTTATACGTTATACGTTATACGTTATACGTTATACGTTATACGTTATAGGTTATACGTTATACGTTATACGTTATACGTTATACGTTATACGTTATACGTTATACGTTATGCGTTATACGTTATACGTTATACGTTATACGTTATACGTTATACGTTATACATCGTAGGTTACACGATACACGTTATACGTTATACGTAATATGTAATACGTTATACGTTTTACGTTATTCGTAATACGTTCTCCGTTACACGTTATGCGTTACACGTTATGCGTTATACGTCATACGTTATACGTTACACGTTACACGTTATACGTTATACGTTATACGTTATACGTTATACGTTATACGTTATACGTTATACGTCATACGTTATACGTTATACGTTATACGTTATACGTTATAAGTTATACGTTATACGTTATACGTTATACGTTATACGTTATACGTTATACGTTATACGTTATACGTTATACGCTATACGTTATACGTTATACGTTATACGTTATACGTTATACGTAATACGTTATACGTTATACGTTATACGTTATACGTTATACGTTATACGTTATACGTTATACGTTATACGTTATACGTTATACGTTATACGTTATACGTTATACGCTATACGTTATACGTTATACGTTATACGTTATTCGTTATACGTTATACGTTATACGTAATATGAAATATGTCATACGTTTTACGTTATTCGTTAATACGTTATACGTTATACGTTATACGTTATACGTTATACGTTATACGTTATACGTTATACGTTATACGTTATACGTTATACGTCATAGGTTATACGATACACGTTATTCGTTCTACGTAATATGTAATACTTTATACGTTTTACGTATATTCGTTATACGTTCTTCGTTACACTTTATACGTATATTCGTTATACGTTCTTCGTTACACGTTATACGTTATACGTTATGCGTTATACGTTATACGTTATACATTATACGTTATACGTTATACGTTATACGTTATACGTTATACGTTATACGTTATACGTTATACGTTATACGTTATACGTTATACGTTATACGTTATACGTTATACGTTATACGTTATACGTTATACGTTATACGGTATACGTTATACGTTTTACGTTATTCGTAATACGTTCTTCGTTACACGTTATGCGTTATACGTTATGCGTTATACGTTATACGTTATACGTTATACGTTATACGTTATACGTTATACGTTATACGTTATACGTTATACGTTATACGTTATACGTTACACGTTATACGTTATACGTTATACGTTATACGTTATACGTTATACGTTATTGGTTATACGTTATTCGTTATACGTTCTTCGTTACACGCTAGACGTTATACGTTATGGGTTATACGTTATACGTCATACGTTATACGTTATACGTTATACGTTACACGTTATACGTTATACGTTATACGTTATACGTTATACGTTATACGTTATACGTTATACGTTATACGTTATACGTTATACGTTATACGATATACGTCATAGGTTACACGATACACGTTATACGTTACACGTAATATGTAATACGTTATACGTTTTACGTTATTCGATATACGTTATACGTTATACGTTATACGTTATACGTTATACGTTATACGTTATACGTTATACGTTACACGTTATACGTTACACGTTATACGTTACACGTTATACGTTACACGTTATACGTTACACGTTATACGTTACACGTTATACGTTACACGTTATACGTTACACGTTATACGTTATACGTTATACGTTATACGTTATACGTTATACGTTATACGTTATACGATATACGTTATACGTTATACGTTATACGTTATACGTTATACGTTATACGTTATACGTTATACGTTATACGTTACACGTTATACGTTACACGTTATACGTTACACGTTATACGTTACACGTTATACGTTATACGTTATACGTTATACGTTATACGTTATACGTTATACGTTATACGTTATACGTTATACGTTATACGTTATACGTTATACGATATACGTCATAGGTTACACGATACACGTTATACGTTACACGTAATATGTAATACGTTATACGTTTTACGTTATTCGATATACGTTATACGTTATACGTTATACGTTATACGTTATACGTTATACGTTATACGTTATACGTTATACGTTATACGTTATACGTTATACGTTATACGTTATACGTTATACGTTATACGTTATACGTTATACGTTATACGTTATACGTTATACGTTATACGTTACACGTTATACGTTACACGTTATACGTTACACGTTATACGTTACACGTTATACGTTATACGTTATACGTTATACGTTATACGTTATACGTTATACGTTATACGTTATACGTTATACGTTACACGTTATACGTTATACGTCACACGTTATACGTTACACGTTACACGTTATACGTTACACGTTATACGTTATACGTTATACGTTATACGTTATACGTTATACGTTATAGGTTATACGTTATACGTTATACGTTATACGTTATACGTTATACGTTATACGTTATACGTTATACGTTATACGTTATACGTTATACGTTATACGTTATTCGTTATACGTTATACGTTATACGTTATACGTTATAAGTTATACGTTATACGTTATACGTTATACGTTATACGTTATACGTTATATAATACTTTATACGTTATACGTTACACGTTACACGTTATACGTTATACGTCACACGTAATACGTTATACGTTATACGTTATACGTTATACGTTATACGTTATACGTTATACGTTATACGTTATACGTTATACGTTATACGTTATACGTTATACGTTATACGTTATACGTTATACGTCACACGTTATACGTTATACGTTTCACGTTATACGTTATACTTTATACGTTATACGTTATACGTTATACGTTATACGTTATACGTTATACGTTATTCGTTATACGTTATACGTTATACGTTATACGTTATAAGTTATACGTTATACGTTATACGTTATACGTTATACGTTATACGTTATATAATACTTTATACGTTATACGTTACACGTTACACGTTATACGTTATACGTCACACGTAATACGTTATACGTTATACGTTATACGTTATACGTTATACGTTATACGTTATACGTTATACGTTATACGTTATACGTTATACGTTATACGTTATACGTTATACGTTACACGTTATACGTTATACGTCACACGTTATACGTTATACGTTTCACGTTATACGTTATACTTTATACGTTATACGTTATACGTTATACGTTATACGTTATACGTTATACGTTATACGTTATACGTTATACGTTATACGTTATACGTTATACGTTACACGTTATACGTTATACGTTATACGATATACGTTATACGTTATACGTTATACGTTATACGTTATACGTTATACGTTATACGTTATACGTTATACGTTATACGTTATACGTTATACGTTATACGTTATACGTTATACGTTATACGTTATATGTTATACGTTATACGTAATATGTAATACGTTATACGATTTACGTTATTCGTTATACGTTCTTCGTTATGCGTTGTACGTTATACGTTGTGCGTTATACGTTACACGTTATACGTTATACGTCACACGTTATACGTTATACGTTATACGTTATACGTTATATGTTATACGTTATGCGTAATATGTAATACGTTATACGTTTTACGTTATTCGTTATACGTTCTTCGTTACACGTTGTACGTTATACGTTATTCGTTATACGTTACGCGTTATACGTTATTCGTTATACGTTATACGTTATACGTTATACGTTATACGTTATACGTTATACGTTATACGTTATTCGTTATACGTTATACGTTATACGTTATACGTTACCCGTTATACGTTATACGTTACACGTCATACGTTATACGTTATACGTTATACGTTACACGTTATACGTTATACGTTATACGTTATACGTTATACGTTATACGTTACACGTTATACGTTACACGTTATACGTTACACGTTATACGTTACACGTTATACGTTACACGTTATACGCTACACGTTATACGTTATACGTTACACGTTATACGTTACACGTTATACGTTACACGTTATACGTTACACGTTATACGTTACACGTTATACGTTACACGTTATACGTTACACGTTATACGTTATACGTTATACGTTATATGTTATACGTTATACGTTATACGTTATACGTTATACGTTATACGTTATACGTTATACGTTACATGTTATACGTTATACGTTATACGATATACGTCATAGGTTACACGATACACGTTATACGTTACACGTAATATGTAATACGTTATACGTTTTACGTTATTCGATATACGTTATACGTTATACGTTATACGTTATACGTTATACGTTACACGTTATACGTTACACGTTATACGTTACACGTTATACGTTATACGTTATACGTTATACGTTATACGTTATACGTTATACGTTATACGTTATATGTTATACGTTATACGTAATATGTAATACGTTATACGATTTACGTTATTCGTTATACGTTCTTCGTTATGCGTTGTACGTTATACGTTGTGCGTTATACGTTACACGTTATACGTTATACGTCACACGTTATACGTTATACGTTATACGTTATACGTTATATGTTATACGTTATGCGTAATATGTAATACGTTATACGTTTTACGTTATTCGTTATACGTTCTTCGTTACACGTTGTACGTTATACGTTATTCGTTATACGTTACGCGTTATACGTTATTCGTTATACGTTATACGTTATACGTTATACGTTATACGTTATACGTTATACGTTATTCGTTATACGTTATACGTTATACGTTATACGTTACCCGTTATACGTTATACGTTACACGTTATACGTTATACGTTATACGTTATACGTTATACGTCATAGCTTACACGATACACGTTATACGTCATACGTTATACGTTACAATTATACGTCACACGTTATACGTTATACGTTACACGTTATACGTTATACCTTATACGTTATACGTTATACGTTATACGTTAAAAGTTATACGTTATACGTTACACGTTATACGTTATACGTTATACGTTATACGTTATACGTTATACGTTATACGTTATACGTTATACGTTATACGTTATACGTTATACGTTATACGATTTACGTTATTCGTTATACGTTCTTCGTTATGCGTTGTACGTTATACGTTGTGCGTTATACGTTACACGTTATACGTTATACGTCACACGTTATACGTTATACGTTATACGTTATACGTTATATGTTATACGTTATGCGTAATATGTAATACGTTATACGTTTTACGTTATTCGTTATACGTTCTTCGTTACACGTTGTACGTTATACGTTATTCGTTATACGTTACGCGTTATACGTTATTCGTTATACGTTATACGTTATACGTTATACGTTATACGTTATACGTTATACGTTATTCGTTATACGTTATACGTTATACGTTATACGTTACCCGTTATACGTTATACGTTACACGTTATACGTTATACGTTATACGTTATACGTTATACGTTATACGTCATAGCTTACACGATACACGTTATACGTCATACGTTATACGTTACAATTATACGTCACACGTTATACGTTATACGTTACACGTTATACGTTATACCTTATACGTTATACGTTATACGTTATACGTTAAAAGTTATACGTTATACGTTACACGTTATACGTTATACGTTACACGTTATACGTTATACGTTACACGTTATACGTTATACGTTATACGTTATACGTTATACGTTATACGTTATACGTTATACGTTATACGTTATACGTTATACGTTATACGTTATACGTTACACGTTATACGTTACACGTTATACGTTACACGTTATACGTTACACGTTATACGTTACACGTTATACGTTATACGTTATACGTTATACGTTATACGTTATACGTTACACGTTATACGTTACACGTTATACGTTACACGTTATACGTTACACGTTATACGTTACACGTTATACGTTACACGTTATACGTTACACGTTATACGTTACACGTTATACGTTACACGTTATACGTTATACGTTATACGTTATACGTTATACGTTATACGTTATACGTTCTACGTTATACGTTATACGTTATACGTTATACGTTATACGTTATACGTTATACGTTATACGTTCTACTTTATACGTTATACGTTACACGTTACACGTTATACGTTATACGTTAAACGTTATACGTCATAGCTTACACGATACACGTTATACGTCATACGTTATACGTTACACGTTATACGTCACACGTTATACGTTATACGTTACACGTTATACGTTATACGTTATACGTTATACGTTAAAAGTTATACGTTATACGTTAAACGTTCTACGTTATACGTTACACGTTATACGTTATACGTTACACGTTATACGTTATACGTTATACGTTATACGTTATACGTTAAACGTTCTACGTTATACGTTATACGTTATACGTTATACGTTATACGTTATACGTTATACGTTATACGTTATACGTTATACGTTATACGTTATACGTTATACGTTATACGTTATACGTTATACGTTATACGTTATACGTTATACGTTATACGTTATACGTTATACGTTATACGTTATACGTTATACGTTATACGTTATACGTTATACGTTATACGTTATTCGTTATACGTTATACGTTATACGTTATACGTCATAGCTTACACGATACACGTTATACGTCATACGTTATACGTTACAATTATACGTCACACGTTATGCGTTATACGTTACACGTTATAGGTTATACCTTATACGTTATACGTTATACGTTATACGTTAAAAGTTATACGTTATACGTTACACGTTATACGTTATACGTTACACGTTATACGTTATACGTTACACGTTATACGTTATACGTTATACGTTATACGTTATACGTTATACGTTATACGTTATACGTTATACGTTATACGTTATACGTTATACGTTATACGTCACACGTTATACGTTATACGTTACACGTTATACGTTATACGTTATACGTTATACGTTATACGTTATACGTTATACGTTATACGTTATACGTTATATGTTATACGTTATACGTAATATGTAATACGTTATACGATTTACGTTATTCGTTATACGTTCTTCGTTATGCGTTGTACGTTATACGTTGTGCGTTATACGTTACACGTTATACGTTATACGTCACACGTTATACGTTATACGTTATACGTTATACGTTATATGTTATACGTTATGCGTAATATGTAATACGTTATACGTTTTACGTTATTCGTTATACGTTCTTCGTTACACGTTGTACGTTATACGTTATTCGTTATACGTTACGCGTTATACGTTATTCGTTATACGTTATACGTTATACGTTATACGTTATACGTTATACGTTATACGTTATACGTTATACGTTATTCGTTATACGTTATACGTTATACGTTATACGTTACCCGTTATACGTTATACGTTACACGTCATACGTTATACGTTATACGTTATACGTTACACGTTATACGTTATACGTTATACGTTATACGTTATACGTTATACGTTACACGTTATACGTTACACGTTATACGTTACACGTTATACGTTACACGTTATACGTTACACGTTATACGTTACACGTTATACGTTATACGTTACACGTTATACGTTACACGTTATACGTTACACGTTATACGTTACACGTTATACGTTACACGTTATACGTTACACGTTATACGTTACACGTTATACGTTACACGTTATACGTTATACGTTATACGTTATATGTTATACGTTATACGTTATACGTTATACGTTATACGTTATACGTTATACGTTACATGTTATACGTTATACGTTATACGATATACGTCATAGGTTACACGATACACGTTATACGTTACACGTAATATGTAATACGTTATACGTTTTACGTTATTCGATATACGTTATACGTTATACGTTATACGTTATACGTTATACGTTACACGTTATACGTTACACGTTATACGTTACACGTTATACGTTACACGTTATACGTTACACGTTATACGTTACACGTTATACGTTACACGTTATACGTTATACGTTATACGTTATACGTTATACGTTATACGTTATACGTTACACGTTATACGTTACACGTTATACGTTGCACGTTATACGTTACACGTTATACGTTACACGTTATACGTTACACGTTATACGTTACACGTTATACGTTATACGTTACACGTTATACGTTAAACGTTATACGTTAAACGTTATACGTTACACGTTATACGTTACACGTTATACGTTACACGTTATACGTTATACGTTATACGTTATACGTTATAAGTTATACGTTATACGTTATACGTTATACGTTGCACGTTATACGTTATACGTTATACGTTATACGTTATACGTTATACGTTATACGTTATACGTTATACGTTATACGTTATACGTTATACGTTATATGTTATACGTTATACGTAATATGTGATACGTAATATGTGATACGTTATACGATTTACGTTATTCGTTATACGTTCTTCGTTATGCGTTGTACAGTATACGTTGTGCGCTATACGTTATACGTTAAACGTGATACATTATACGTTATACGTTATACGTTATACGTTATACGATATACGTTATACGTTATACGTTATACGTTATACGTTATACGTTATACGTTATACGTTATACGTTATACGTTATACGTTATGCGTTATACGTTATACGTTATACGTTATACGTCATACGTTATACGTTATACGTTATACGTTATACGTTTTACGTTATACGTCATAGGTTACACGATACACGTTGTACGTTATACGTAATATGTAATACGTTATACGTTTTACGTTATTCGTTATACGTTCTTCGTTACACGTTGTACGTCATACGTTATGCGTTATACGTTACACGTTATATGTTATTCGTTATACGTTATACGTCATACGTTATACGTTATACGTTATACGTTATACGTTATACGTTATACGTTATACGTTATACGTTATACGTTATACGTTATACGTTATACGTTATACGTTATACGTTATACGTTATACGTTATACGTTATACGTTATACGTTATACGTTATACGTTATACGTTATACGTTATACGTTATACGTTATACGTTATACGTTATACGTTATACGTTATACGTCATAGCTTACACGATACACGTTATACGTCATACGTTATACGTTACAATTATACGTCACACGTTATGCGTTATACGTTACACGTTATAGGTTATACCTTATACGTTATACGTTATACGTTATACGTTAAAAGTTATACGTTATACGTTACACGTTATACGTTATACGTTACACGTTATACGTTATACGTTACACGTTATACGTTATACGTTATACGTTACACGTTATACGTTAAACGTTATACGTTAAACGTTATACGTTATATGTTATACGTTATACGTAATATGTGATACGTTATACGATTTACGTTATTCGTTATACGTTCTTCGTTATGCGTTGTACAGTATACGTTGTGCGCTATACGTTATACGTTAAACGTGATACATTATACGTTATACGTTATACGTTATACGTTATACGATATACGTTATACGTTATACGTTATACGTTATACGTTATACGTTATACGTTATACGTTATACGTTATACGTTATACGTTATACGTTATACGTTATGCGTTATACGTTATACGTTATACGTTATACGTCATACGTTATACGTTATACGTTATACGTTATACGTTTTACGTTATACGTCATAGGTTACACGATACACGTTGTACGTTATACGTAATATGTAATACGTTATACGTTTTACGTTATTCGTTATACGTTCTTCGTTACACGTTGTACGTCATACGTTATGCGTTATACGTTACACGTTATATGTTATTCGTTATACGTTATACGTTATACGTTATACGTTATACGTTATACGTTATACGTTATACGTTATACGTTATACGTTATACGTTATACGTTATACGTTATACGTTATACGTTATACGTTATACGTTATACGTTATACGTTATACGTTATACGTTATACGTTATACGTTATACGTTATACGTTATACGTTATACGTTATACGTTATACGTTATACGTTATACGTTATACGTTATACGTTATACGTTATACGTTATACGTTATACGTTATACGTTATACGTTATACGTTATACGTTATACGTTATACGTTATACGTTATACGTTATACGTTATACGTTATACGTTATACGTTATACGTTATACGTTATACGTTATACGTTATAGGTTATACGTTATACGTTATACGTTATATAATACTTTATACGTTATACGTTACACGTTACACGTTATACGTTATACGTCACACGTAATACGTTATACGTTATACGTTATACGTTATACGTTATACGTTATACGTTATACGTTATACGTTATACGTTATACGTTATACGTTATACGTTATACGTTATACGTTATACGTTATACGTTATACGTTATACGTTATACGATTTACGTTATTCGTTATACGTTCTTCGTTATGCGTTGTACGTTATACGTTGTGCGTTATACGTTATACGTTGTGCGTTATACGTTACACGTTATACGTTATACGTCACACGTTATACGTTATACGTTATACGTTATACGTTATATGTAATACGTTATACGTTTTACGTTATTCGTTATACGTTCTTCGTTACACGTTGTACGTTATACGTTATTCGTTATACGTTACGCGTTATACGTTATTCGTTATACGTTATACGTTATACGTTATACGTTATACGTTATACGTTATACGTTATTCGTTATACGTTATACGTTATACGTTATACGTTACCCGTTATACGTTATACGTTACACGTTATACGTTATACGTTATACGTTATACGTTATACGTCATAGCTTACACGATACACGTTATACGTCATACGTTATACGTTACAATAATACGTCACACGTTATACGTTATACGTTACACGTTATACGTTATACCTTATACGTTATACGTTATACGTTATACGTTAAAAGTTATACGTTATACGTTACACGTTATACGTTATACGTTATACGTTATACGTTATACGTTATACGTTAAAAGTTATACGTTATACGTTACACGTTATACGTTATACGTTACACGTTATACGTTATACGTTACACGTTATACGTTATACGTTATACGTTATACGTTATACGTTATACGTTATACGTTATACGTTATACGTTATACGTTATACGTTATACGTTACACGTTATACGTTAAACGTTATACGTTAAACGTTATACGTTATATGTTATACGTTATACGTAATATGTGATACGTTATACGATTTACGTTATTCGTTATACGTTCTTCGTTATGCGTTGTACAGTATACGTTGTGCGCTATACGTTATACGTTAAACGTGATACATTATACGTTATACGTTATACGTTATACGTTATACGATATACGTTATACGTTATACGTTATACGTTATACGTTATACGTTATACGTTATACGTTATACGTTATACGTTATACGTTATACGTTATACGTTATGCGTTATACGTTATACGTTATACGTTATACGTCATACGTTATACGTTATACGTTATACGTTATACGTTTTACGTTATACGTCATAGGTTACACGATACACGTTGTACGTTATACGTAATATGTAATACGTTATACGTTTTACGTTATTCGTTATACGTTCTTCGTTACACGTTGTACGTCATACGTTATGCGTTATACGTTACACGTTATATGTTATTCGTTATACGTTATACGTTATACGTTATACGTTATACGTTATACGTTATACGTTATACGTTATACGTTATACGTTATACGTTATACGTTATACGTTATACGTTATACGTTATACGTTATACGTTATACGTTATACGTTATACGTTATACGTTATACGTTATACGTTATACGTTATACGTTATACGTTATACGTTATACGTTATACGTTATACGTTATACGTTATACGTTATACGTTATACGTTATACGTTATACGTTATACGTTATACGTTATACGTTATACGTTATACGTTATACGTTATACGTTATACGTTATACGTTATACGTTATACGTTATACGTTATACGTTATACGTTATACGTTATACGTTATAGGTTATACGTTATACGTTATACGTTATATAATACTTTATACGTTATACGTTACACGTTACACGTTATACGTTATACGTCACACGTAATACGTTATACGTTATACGTTATACGTTATACGTTATACGTTATACGTTATACGTTATACGTTATACGTTATACGTTATACGTTATACGTTATACGTTATACGTTATACGTTATACGTTATACGTTATACGTTATACGATTTACGTTATTCGTTATACGTTCTTCGTTATGCGTTGTACGTTATACGTTGTGCGTTATACGTTATACGTTGTGCGTTATACGTTACACGTTATACGTTATACGTCACACGTTATACGTTATACGTTATACGTTATACGTTATATGTAATACGTTATACGTTTTACGTTATTCGTTATACGTTCTTCGTTACACGTTGTACGTTATACGTTATTCGTTATACGTTACGCGTTATACGTTATTCGTTATACGTTATACGTTATACGTTATACGTTATACGTTATACGTTATACGTTATTCGTTATACGTTATACGTTATACGTTATACGTTACCCGTTATACGTTATACGTTACACGTTATACGTTATACGTTATACGTTATACGTTATACGTCATAGCTTACACGATACACGTTATACGTCATACGTTATACGTTACAATAATACGTCACACGTTATACGTTATACGTTACACGTTATACGTTATACCTTATACGTTATACGTTATACGTTATACGTTAAAAGTTATACGTTATACGTTACACGTTATACGTTATACGTTATACGTTATACGTTATACGTTATACGTTATACGTTATACGTTATACGTTATACGTTATACGTTATACGTTATACGATTTACGTTATTCGTTATACGTTCTTCGTTATGCGTTGTACGTTATACGTTGTGCGTTATACGTTACACGTTATACGTTATACGTCACACGTTATACGTTATACGTTATACGTTATACGTTATATGTTATACGTTATGCGTAATATGTAATACGTTATACGTTTTACGTTATTCGTTATACGTTCTTCGTTACACGTTGTACGTTATACGTTATTCGTTATACGTTACGCGTTATACGTTATTCGTTATACGTTATACGTTATACGTTATACGTTATACGTTATACGTTATACGTTATTCGTTATACGTTATACGTTATACGTTATACGTTACCCGTTATACGTTATACGTTACACGTTATACGTTATACGTTATACGTTATACGTTATACGTCATAGCTTACACGATACACGCTATACGTCATACGTTATACGTTACAATTATACGTCACACGTTATACGTTATACGTTACACGTTATACGTTATACCTTATACGTTATACGTTATACGTTATACGTTAAAAGTTATACGTTATACGTTACACGTTATACGTTATACGTTACACGTTATACGTTATACGTTACACGTTATACGTTATACGTTATACGTTATACGTTATACGTTGTACGTTATACGTTATACGTTATACGTTATACGTTATACGTTATACGTTATACGTTACACGTTATACGTTACACGTTATACGTTACACGTTATACGTTACACGTTATACGTTACACGTTATACGTTACACGTTATACGTTATACGTTATACGTTATACGTTACACGTTATACGTTACACGTTATACGTTACACGTTATACGTTACACGTTATACGTTACACGTTATACGTTACACGTTATACGTTACACGTTATACGTTACACGTTATACGTTACACGTTATACGTTATACGTTACACGTTAAAAGTTATACGTTATACGTTAAACGTTCTACGTTATACGTTACACGTTATACGTTATACGTTAAACGTTATACGTTATACGTTATACGTTATACGTTATACGTTATACGTTCTACGTTATACGTTATACGTTATACGTTATACGTTATACGTTATACGGTATACGTTATACGTTCTACTTTATACGTTATACGTTACACGTTACACGTTATACGTTATACGTTAAACGTTATACGTCATAGCTTACACGATACACGTTATACGTCATACGTTATACGTTACACGTTATACGTCACACGTTATACGTTATACGTTACACGTTATACGTTATACGTTATACGTTATACGTTAAAAGTTATACGTTATACGTTAAACGTTCTACGTTATACGTTACACGTTATACGTTATACGTTACACGTTATACGTTATACGTTATACGTTACACGTTATACGTTACACGTTATACGTTACACGTTATACGTTACACGTTATACGTTATACGTTATACGTTATACGTTATACGTTATACGTTACACGTTATACGTTACACGTTATACGTTACACGTTATACGTTACACGTTATACGTTACACGTTATACGTTACACGTTATACGTTACACGTTATACGTTACACGTTATACGTTACACGTTATACGTTATACGTTACACGTTAAAAGTTATACGTTATACGTTAAACGTTCTACGTTATACGTTACACGTTATACGTTATACGTTAAACGTTATACGTTATACGTTATACGTTATACGTTATACGTTATACGTTCTACGTTATACGTTATACGTTATACGTCATACGTTATACGTTATACGTTATACGTTATACGTTCTACTTTATACGTTATACGTTACACGTTACACGTTATACGTTATACGTTAAACGTTATACGTCATAGCTTACACGATACACGTTATACGTCATACGTTATACGTTACACGTTATACGTCACACGTTATACGTTATACGCTACACGTTATACGTTATACGTTATACGTTATACGTTAAAAGTTATACGTTATACGTTAAACGTTCTACGTTATACGTTACACGTTATACGTTATACGTTACACGTTATACGTTATACGTTATACGTTATACGTTATACGTTAAACGTTCTACGTTATACGTTATACGTTATACGTTATACGTTATACGTTATACGTTATACGTTATACGTTATACGTTATACGTTATACGTTATACGTTATACGTTATACGTTATACGTTATACGTTATACGTTATACGTTATACGTTATACGTTATACGTTATACGTTATACGTTATACGTTATACGTTATACGTTATACGTTATACGTTATACGTTATACGTTATTCGTTATACGTTATACGTTATACGTTATTCGTTATACGTTATACGTTATACGTTATACGTCATAGCTTACACGATACACGTTATACGTCATACGTTATACGTTACAATTATACGTCACACGTTATGCGTTATACGTTACACGTTATAGGTTATACCTTATACGTTATACGTTATACGTTATACGTTAAAAGTTATACGTTATACGTTACACGTTATACGTTATACGTTACACGTTATACGTTATACGTTACACGTTATACGTTATACGTTATACGTTATACGTTATACGTTATACGTTATACGTTATACGTTATACGTTATACGTTATACGTTATACGTTATACGTTATACGTTACACGTTATACGTTAAACGTTATACGTTAAACGTTATACGTTATATGTTATACGTTATACGTAATATGTGATACGTTATACGATTTACGTTATTCGTTATACGTTCTTCGTTATGCGTTGTACAGTATACGTTGTGCGCTATACGTTATACGTTAAACGTGATACATTATACGTTGTACGTTATACGTTATACGTTATACGATATACGTTATACGTTATACGTTATACGTTATACGTTATACGTTATACGTTATACGTTATACGTTATACGTTATACGTTATACGTTATGCGTTATACGTTATACGTTATACGTTATACGTCATACGTTATACGTTATACGTTATACGTTATACGTTTTACGTTATACGTCATAGGTTACACGATACACGTTGTACGTTATACGTAATATGTAATACGTTATACGTTTTACGTTATTCGTTATACGTTCTTCGATACACGTTGTACGTCATACGTTATGCGTTATACGTTACACGTTATATGTTATTCGTTATACGTTATACGTTATACGTTATACGTTATACGTTATACGTTATACGTTATACGTTATACGTTATACGTTATACGTTATACGTTATACGTTATACGTTATACGTTATACGTTATACGTTATACGTTATACGTTATACGTTATACGTTATACGTTATACGTTATACGTTATACGTTATACGTTATACGTTATACGTTATACTTTATACGTTATACGTTATACGTTATACGTTATACGTTATACATCATAGCTTACACGATACACGTTATACGTCATACGTTATACGTTACAATTATACGTCACACGTTATGCGTTATACGTTACACGTTATAGGTTATACCTTATACGTTATACGTTATACGTTATACGTTAAAAGTTATACGTTATACGTTACACGTTATACGTTATACGTTACACGTTATACGTTATACGTTACACGTTATACGTTATACGTTACACGTTACACGTTATACGTTATACGTTAAACGTTATACGTTATACGTTATACGTTATACGTTATACGTTAAACGTTCTACGTTATACGTTATACGTTATACGTTATACGTTATACGTTATACGTTATACGTTACACGTTATACGTTACACGTTATACGTTATACGTTATACGTTATACGTTATACGTTATACGTTATACGTTATACGTTACACGTTATACGTTACACGTTATACGTTACATGTTATACGTTACACGTTATACGTTACACGTTATACGTTACACGTTACACGTTATACGTTACACGTTATACGTTACACGTTATACGTTACACGTTATACGTTACACGTTATACGTTACACGTTATACGTTATACGTTACACGTTATACGTTACACGTTATACGTTACACGTTATACGTTACACGTTACACGTTATACGTTATACGTTAAACGTTATACGTTATACGTTATACGTTATACGTTATACGTTAAACGTTCTACGTTATACGTTATACGTTATACGTTATACGTTATACGTTATACGTTATTCGTTATACGTTACGCGTTATACGTTATTCGTTATACGTTATACGTTATACGTTATACGTTATACGTTATACGTTATACGTTATTCGTTATACGTTATACGTTATACGTTATACGTTACCCGTTATACGTTATACGTTACACGTTATACGTTATACGTTATACGTTATACGTTATACGTCATAGCTTACACGATACACGTTATACGTCATACGTTATACGTTACAATTATACGTCACACGTTATACGTTATACGTTACACGTTATACGTTATACCTTATACGTTATACGTTATACGTTATACGTTAAAAGTTATACGTTATACGTTACACGTTATACGTTATACGTTACACGTTATACGTTATACGTTACACGTTATACGTTATACGTTATACGTTATACGTTATACGTTATACGTTATACGTTATACGTTATACGTTATACGTTATACGTTATACGTTACACGTTATACGTTACACGTTATACGTTACACGTTGTACGTTACACGTTATACGTTATACGTTATACGTTATACGTTATACGTTATACGTTATACGTTACACGTTATACGTTACACGTTATACGTTACACGTTATACGTTACACGTTATGCGTTACACGTTATGCGTTACACATTATACGTTACACGTTATACGTTACACGTTATACGTTATACGTTACACGTTATACGTTACACGTTATACGTTACACGTTATACGTTACACGTTACACGTTATACGTTATACGTTAAAAGTTATACGTTATACGTTATACGTTATACGTTATACGTTAAACGTTCTACGTTATACGTTATACGTTATACGTTATACGTTATACGTTATACGTTATACGTTATACGTTCTACTTTATACGTTATACGTTACACGTTACACGTTATACGTTATACGTTAAACGTTATACGTCATAGCTTACACGATACACGTTATACGTCATACGTTATACGTTAACGTTATACGTCACACGTTATACGTTATACGTTACACGTTATACGTTATACGTTATACGTTATACGTTAAAAGTTATACGTTATACGTTATACGTTAAACGTTCTACGTTATACGTTACACGTTATACGTTATACGTTACACGTTATACGTTATACGTTATACGTTATACGTTATACGTTAAACGTTCTACGTTATACGTTATACGTTATACGTTATACGTTATACGTTATACGTTATACGTTATACGTTATACGTTATACGTTATACGTTATACGTTATACGTTATACGTTATACGTTATACGTTATACGTTATACGTTATACGTTATACGTTATACGTTATACGTTATACGTTATACGTTATACGTTATACGTTATACGTTATACGTTATACGTTATACGTTATACGTTATACGTTATACGTTATACGTTATTCGTTATACGTTATACGTTATACGTTATACGTCATAGCTTACACGATACACGTTATACGTCATACGTTATACGTTACAATTATACGTCACACGTTATGCGTTATACGTTACACGTTATAGGTTATACCTTATACGTTATACGTTATACGTTATACGTTAAAAGTTATACGTTATACGTTACACGTTATACGTTATACGTTACACGTTATACGTTATACGTTACACGTTATACGTTATACGTTATACGTTATACGTTATACGTTATACGTTATACGTTATACGTTATACGTTATACGTTATACGTTATACGTTATACGTTATACGTTACACGTTATACGTTAAACGTTATACGTTAAACGTTATACGTTATATGTTATACGTTATACGTAATATGTGATACGTTATACGATTTACGTTATTCGTTATACGTTCTTCGTTATGCGTTGTACAGTATACGTTGTGCGCTATACGTTATACGTTAAACGTGATACATTATACGTTATACGTTATACGTTATACGTTATACGATATACGTTATACGTTATACGTTATACGTTA
Source organism: Ptiloglossa arizonensis (assembly GCF_051014685.1). Lineage (NCBI taxonomy): Eukaryota > Metazoa > Arthropoda > Insecta > Hymenoptera > Colletidae > Ptiloglossa > Ptiloglossa arizonensis. Next base: position 216,718 of record NW_027478902.1, read on the forward strand.
TACGTTATACGTTATACGTTATACGTTATACGTTATACGTTATACGTTATACGTTATACGTTATGCGTTATACGTTATACGTTATACGTTATACGTCATACGTTATACGTTATACGTTATACGTTATACGTTTTACGTTATACGTCATAGGTTACACGATACACGTTGTACGTTATACGTAATATGTAATACGTTATACGTTTTACGTTATTCGTTATACGTTCTTCGATACACGTTGTACGTCATACGTTATGCGTTATACGTTACACGTTATACGTTATACGTTACACGTTATACGTTATACGTTACACGTTATACGTTATACGTTACACGTTACACGTTATACGTTATACGTTAAACGTTATACGTTATACGTTATACGTTATACGTTATACGTTAAACGTTCTACGTTATACGTTATACGTTATACGTTATACGTTATACGTTATACGTTATACGTTACACGTTATACGTTACACGTTATACGTTATACGTTATACGTTATACGTTATACGTTATACGTTATACGTTATACGTTATACGTTACACGTTATACGTTACACGTTATACGTTACATGTTATACGTTACACGTTATACGTTACACGTTATACGTTACACGTTACACGTTATACGTTACACGTTATACGTTACACGTTATACGTTACACGTTATACGTTACACGTTATACGTTACACGTTATACGTTATACGTTACACGTTATACGTTACACGTTATACGTTACACGTTATACGTTACACGTTACACGTTATACGTTATACGTTAAACGTTATACGTTATACGTTATACGTTATACGTTATACGTTAAACGTTCTACGTTATACGTTATACGTTATACGTTATACGTTATACGTTATACGTTATTTGTTATACGTTACGCGTTATACGTTATTCGTTATACGTTATACGTTATACGTTATACGTTATACGTTATACGTTATACGTTATTCGTTATACGTTATACGTTATACGTTATACGTTACCCGTTATACGTTATACGTTACACGTTATACGTTATACGTTATACGTTATACGTTATACGTCATAGCTTACACGATACACGTTATACGTCATACGTTATACGTTACAATTATACGTCACACGTTATACGTTATACGTTACACGTTATACGTTATACCTTATACGTTATACGTTATACGTTATACGTTAAAAGTTATACGTTATACGTTACACGTTATACGTTATACGTTACACGTTATACGTTATACGTTACACGTTATACGTTATACGTTATACGTTATACGTTATACGTTATACGTTATACGTTATACGTTATACGTTATACGTTATACGTTATACGTTACACGTTATACGTTACACGTTATACGTTACACGTTGTACGTTACACGTTATACGTTATACGTTATACGTTATACGTTATACGTTATACGTTATACGTTACACGTTATACGTTACACGTTATACGTTACACGTTATACGTTACACGTTATGCGTTACACGTTATGCGTTACACATTATACGTTACACGTTATACGTTACACGTTATACGTTATACGTTACACGTTATACGTTACACGTTATACGTTACACGTTATACGTTACACGTTACACGTTATACGTTATACGTTAAAAGTTATACGTTATACGTTATACGTTATACGTTATACGTTAAACGTTCTACGTTATACGTTATACGTTATACGTTATACGTTATACGTTATACGTTATACGTTATACGTTCTACTTTATACGTTATACGTTACACGTTACACGTTATACGTTATACGTTAAACGTTATACGTCATAGCTTACACGATACACGTTATACGTCATACGTTATACGTTAACGTTATACGTCACACGTTATACGTTATACGTTACACGTTATACGTTATACGTTATACGTTATACGTTAAAAGTTATACGTTATACGTTAAACGTTCTACGTTATACGTTACACGTTATACGTTATACGTTACACGTTATACGTTATACGTTATACGTTATACGTTATACGTTAAACGTTCTACGTTATACGTTATACGTTATACGTTATACGTTATACGTTATACGTTATACGTTATACGTTATACGTTATACGTTATACGTTATACGTTATACGTTATACGTTATACGTTATACGTTATACGTTATACGTTATACGTTATACGTTATACGTTATACGTTATACGTTATACGTTATACGTTATACGTTATACGTTATACGTTATACGTTATACGTTATACGTTATACGTTATACGTTATACGTTATACGTTATACGTTATTCGTTATACGTTATACGTTATACGTTATACGTCATAGCTTACACGATACACGTTATACGTCATACGTTATACGTTACAATTATACGTCACACGTTATGCGTTATACGTTACACGTTATAGGTTATACCTTATACGTTATACGTTATACGTTATACGTTAAAAGTTATACGTTATACGTTACACGTTATACGTTATACGTTACACGTTATACGTTATACGTTACACGTTATACGTTATACGTTATACGTTATACGTTATACGTTATACGTTATACGTTATACGTTATACGTTATACGTTATACGTTATACGTTATACGTTACACGTTATACGTTAAACGTTATACGTTAAACGTTATACGTTATATGTTATACGTTATACGTAATATGTGATACGTTATACGATTTACGTTATTCGTTATACGTTCTTCGTTATGCGTTGTACAGTATACGTTGTGCGCTATACGTTATACGTTAAACGTGATACATTATACGTTATACGTTATACGTTATACGTTATACGATATACGTTATACGTTATACGTTATACGTTATACGTTATACGTTATACGTTATACGTTATACGTTATACGTTATACGTTATACGTTATACGTTATGCGTTATACGTTATACGTTATACGTTATACGTCATACGTTATACGTTATACGTTATACGTTATACGTTTTACGTTATACGTCATAGGTTACACGATACACGTTGTACGTTATACGTAATATGTAATACGTTATACGTTTTACGTTATTCGTTATACGTTCTTCGATACACGTTGTACGTCATACGTTATGCGTTATACGTTACACGTTATATGTTATTCGTTATACGTTATACGTTATACGTTATACGTTATACGTTATACGTTAAAAGTTATACGTTATACGTTATACGTTATACGTTATACGTTATACGTTATACGTTATACGTTATACGTTATACGTTATACGTTATACGTTATACGTTATACGTTATACGTTATACGTTATACGTTATACTTTATACGTTATACGTTATACGTTATACGTTATACGTTATACATCATAGCTTACACGATACACGTTATACGTCATACGTTATACGTTACAATTATACGTCACACGTTATGCGTTATACGTTACACGTTATAGGTTATACCTTATACGTTATACGTTATACGTTATACGTTAAAAGTTATACGTTATACGTTACACGTTATACGTTATACGTTACACGTTATACGTTATACGTTACACGTTATACGTTATACGTTATACGTTATACGTTATACGTTACACGTTATACGTTACACGTTATACGTTACACGTTATACGTTACACGTTATACGTTACACGTTATACGTTACACGTTATATGTTACACGTTATACGTTATACGTTACACGTTATACGTTACACGTTATACGTTACACGTTGTACGTTATACGTTATACGTTATACGTTATACGTTATACGTTATACGTTATACGTTATACGTTATACGTTATACGTTATACGTTATACGTTATACGTTATACGTTATACGTTATACGTTATACGTTATACGTTATACGTTATACGTTATACGTTATACGTTATACGTTATACGTTATACGTTATACGTTATACGTTATACGTTATACGTTATACGTTATACGTTATACGTTATACGTTATACGTTATACGTTATACGTTATACGTTATACGTTATACGTTATTCGTTATACGTTATACGTTATACGTTATACGTCATAGCTTACACGATACACGTTATACGTCATACGTTATACGTTACAATTATACGTCACACGTTATGCGTTATACGTTACACGTTATAGGTTATACCTTATACGTTATACGTTATACGTTATACGTTAAAAGTTATACGTTATACGTTACACGTTATACGTTATACGTTACACGTTATACGTTATACGTTACACGTTATACGTTATACGTTATACGTTATACGTTATACGTTATACGTTATACGTTATACGTTATACGTTATACGTTATACGTTATACGTTATACGTTACACGTTATACGTTAAACGTTATACGTTAAACGTTATACGTTATATGTTATACGTTATACGTAATATGTGATACGTTATACGATTTACGTTATTCGTTATACGTTCTTCGTTATGCGTTGTACAGTATACGTTGTGCGCTATACGTTATACGTTAAACGTGATACATTATACGTTATACGTTATACGTTATACGTTATACGATATACGTTATACGTTATACGTTATACGTTAAAAGTTATACGTTATACGTTACACGTTATACGTTATACGTTACACGTTACACGTTATACGTTACACGTTATACGTTATACGTTACACGTTATACGTTACACGTTATACGTTACACGTTATACGTTACACGTTACACGTTATACGTTATACGTTAAACGTTATACGTTATACGTTATACGTTATACGTTATACGTTAAACGTTCTACGTTATACGTTATACGTTATACGTTATACGTTATACGTTATACGTTATTCGTTATACGTTACGCGTTATACGTTATTCGTTATACGTTATACGTTATACGTTATACGTTATACGTTATACGTTATACGTTATTCGTTATACGTTATACGTTATACGTTATACGTTACCCGTTATACGTTATACGTTACACGTTATACGTTATACGTTATACGTTATACGTTATACGTCATAGCTTACACGATACACGTTATACGTCATACGTTATACGTTACAATTATACGTCACACGTTATACGTTATACGTTACACGTTATACGTTATACCTTATACGTTATACGTTATACGTTATACGTTAAAAGTTATACGTTATACGTTACACGTTATACGTTATACGTTACACGTTATACGTTATACGTTACACGTTATACGTTATACGTTATACGTTATACGTTATACGTTATACGTTATACGTTATACGTTATACGTTATACGTTATACGTTATACGTTACACGTTATACGTTACACGTTATACGTTACACGTTGTACGTTACACGTTATACGTTATACGTTATACGTTATACGTTATACGTTATACGTTATACGTTACACGTTATACGTTACACGTTATACGTTACACGTTATACGTTACACGTTATGCGTTACACGTTATGCGTTACACATTATACGTTACACGTTATACGTTACACGTTATACGTTATACGTTACACGTTATACGTTACACGTTATACGTTACACGTTATACGTTACACGTTACACGTTATACGTTATACGTTAAAAGTTATACGTTATACGTTATACGTTATACGTTATACGTTAAACGTTCTACGTTATACGTTATACGTTATACGTTATACGTTATACGTTATACGTTATACGTTATACGTTCTACTTTATACGTTATACGTTACACGTTACACGTTATACGTTATACGTTAAACGTTATACGTCATAGCTTACACGATACACGTTATACGTCATACGTTATACGTTAACGTTATACGTCACACGTTATACGTTATACGTTACACGTTATACGTTATACGTTATACGTTATACGTTAAAAGTTATACGTTATACGTTAAACGTTCTACGTTATACGTTACACGTTATACGTTATACGTTACACGTTATACGTTATACGTTATACGTTATACGTTATACGTTAAACGTTCTACGTTATACGTTATACGTTATACGTTATACGTTATACGTTATACGTTATACGTTATACGTTATACGTTATACGTTATACGTTATACGTTATACGTTATACGTTATACGTTATACGTTATACGTTATACGTTATACGTTATACGTTATACGTTATACGTTATACGTTATACGTTATACGTTATACGTTATACGTTATACGTTATACGTTATACGTTATACGTTATACGTTATACGTTATACGTTATACGTTATTCGTTATACGTTATACGTTATACGTTATACGTCATAGCTTACACGATACACGTTATACGTCATACGTTATACGTTACAATTATACGTCACACGTTATGCGTTATACGTTACACGTTATAGGTTATACCTTATACGTTATACGTTATACGTTATACGTTAAAAGTTATACGTTATACGTTACACGTTATACGTTATACGTTACACGTTATACGTTATACGTTACACGTTATACGTTATACGTTATACGTTATACGTTATACGTTATACGTTATACGTTATACGTTATACGTTATACGTTATACGTTATACGTTATACGTTACACGTTATACGTTAAACGTTATACGTTAAACGTTATACGTTATATGTTATACGTTATACGTAATATGTGATACGTTATACGATTTACGTTATTCGTTATACGTTCTTCGTTATGCGTTGTACAGTATACGTTGTGCGCTATACGTTATACGTTAAACGTGATACATTATACGTTATACGTTATACGTTATACGTTATACGATATACGTTATACGTTATACGTTATACGTTATACGTTATACGTTATACGTTATACGTTATACGTTATACGTTATACGTTATACGTTATACGTTATGCGTTATACGTTATACGTTATACGTTATACGTCATACGTTATACGTTATACGTTATACGTTATACGTTTTACGTTATACGTCATAGGTTACACGATACACGTTGTACGTTATACGTAATATGTAATACGTTATACGTTTTACGTTATTCGTTATACGTTCTTCGATACACGTTGTACGTCATACGTTATGCGTTATACGTTACACGTTATACGTTATACGTTACACGTTATACGTTATACGTTACACGTTATACGTTATACGTTACACGTTACACGTTATACGTTATACGTTAAACGTTATACGTTATACGTTATACGTTATACGTTATACGTTAAACGTTCTACGTTATACGTTATACGTTATACGTTATACGTTATACGTTATACGTTATACGTTACACGTTATACGTTACACGTTATACGTTATACGTTATACGTTATACGTTATACGTTATACGTTATACGTTATACGTTACACGTTATACGTTACACGTTATACGTTACATGTTATACGTTACACGTTATACGTTACACGTTATACGTTACACGTTACACGTTATACGTTACACGTTATACGTTACACGTTATACGTTACACGTTATACGTTACACGTTATACGTTACACGTTATACGTTATACGTTACACGTTATACGTTACACGTTATACGTTACACGTTATACGTTACACGTTACACGTTATACGTTATACGTTAAACGTTATACGTTATACGTTATACGTTATACGTTATACGTTAAACGTTCTACGTTATACGTTATACGTTATACGTTATACGTTATACGTTATACGTTATTTGTTATACGTTACGCGTTATACGTTATTCGTTATACGTTATACGTTATACGTTATACGTTATACGTTATACGTTATACGTTATTCGTTATACGTTATACGTTATACGTTATACGTTACCCGTTATACGTTATACGTTACACGTTATACGTTATACGTTATACGTTATACGTTATACGTCATAGCTTACACGATACACGTTATACGTCATACGTTATACGTTACAATTATACGTCACACGTTATACGTTATACGTTACACGTTATACGTTATACCTTATACGTTATACGTTATACGTTATACGTTAAAAGTTATACGTTATACGTTACACGTTATACGTTATACGTTACACGTTATACGTTATACGTTACACGTTATACGTTATACGTTATACGTTATACGTTATACGTTATACGTTATACGTTATACGTTATACGTTATACGTTATACGTTATACGTTACACGTTATACGTTACACGTTATACGTTACACGTTGTACGTTACACGTTATACGTTATACGTTATACGTTATACGTTATACGTTATACGTTATACGTTACACGTTATACGTTACACGTTATACGTTACACGTTATACGTTACACGTTATGCGTTACACGTTATGCGTTACACATTATACGTTACACGTTATACGTTACACGTTATACGTTATACGTTACACGTTATACGTTACACGTTATACGTTACACGTTATACGTTACACGTTACACGTTATACGTTATACGTTAAAAGTTATACGTTATACGTTATACGTTATACGTTATACGTTAAACGTTCTACGTTATACGTTATACGTTATACGTTATACGTTATACGTTATACGTTATACGTTATACGTTCTACTTTATACGTTATACGTTACACGTTACACGTTATACGTTATACGTTAAACGTTATACGTCATAGCTTACACGATACACGTTATACGTCATACGTTATACGTTAACGTTATACGTCACACGTTATACGTTATACGTTACACGTTATACGTTATACGTTATACGTTATACGTTAAAAGTTATACGTTATACGTTAAACGTTCTACGTTATACGTTACACGTTATACGTTATACGTTACACGTTATACGTTATACGTTATACGTTATACGTTATACGTTAAACGTTCTACGTTATACGTTATACGTTATACGTTATACGTTATACGTTATACGTTATACGTTATACGTTATACGTTATACGTTATACGTTATACGTTATACGTTATACGTTATACGTTATACGTTATACGTTATACGTTATACGTTATACGTTATACGTTATACGTTATACGTTATACGTTATACGTTATACGTTATACGTTATACGTTATACGTTATACGTTATACGTTATACGTTATACGTTATACGTTATACGTTATTCGTTATACGTTATACGTTATACGTTATACGTCATAGCTTACACGATACACGTTATACGTCATACGTTATACGTTACAATTATACGTCACACGTTATGCGTTATACGTTACACGTTATAGGTTATACCTTATACGTTATACGTTATACGTTATACGTTAAAAGTTATACGTTATACGTTACACGTTATACGTTATACGTTACACGTTATACGTTATACGTTACACGTTATACGTTATACGTTATACGTTATACGTTATACGTTATACGTTATACGTTATACGTTATACGTTATACGTTATACGTTATACGTTATACGTTACACGTTATACGTTAAACGTTATACGTTAAACGTTATACGTTATATGTTATACGTTATACGTAATATGTGATACGTTATACGATTTACGTTATTCGTTATACGTTCTTCGTTATGCGTTGTACAGTATACGTTGTGCGCTATACGTTATACGTTAAACGTGATACATTATACGTTATACGTTATACGTTATACGTTATACGATATACGTTATACGTTATACGTTATACGTTATACGTTATACGTTATACGTTATACGTTATACGTTATACGTTATACGTTATACGTTATACGTTATGCGTTATACGTTATACGTTATACGTTATACGTCATACGTTATACGTTATACGTTATACGTTATACGTTTTACGTTATACGTCATAGGTTACACGATACACGTTGTACGTTATACGTAATATGTAATACGTTATACGTTTTACGTTATTCGTTATACGTTCTTCGATACACGTTGTACGTCATACGTTATGCGTTATACGTTACACGTTATATGTTATTCGTTATACGTTATACGTTATACGTTATACGTTATACGTTATACGTTAAAAGTTATACGTTATACGTTATACGTTATACGTTATACGTTATACGTTATACGTTATACGTTATACGTTATACGTTATACGTTATACGTTATACGTTATACGTTATACGTTATACGTTATACGTTATACTTTATACGTTATACGTTATACGTTATACGTTATACGTTATACATCATAGCTTACACGATACACGTTATACGTCATACGTTATACGTTACAATTATACGTCACACGTTATGCGTTATACGTTACACGTTATAGGTTATACCTTATACGTTATACGTTATACGTTATACGTTAAAAGTTATACGTTATACGTTACACGTTATACGTTATACGTTACACGTTATACGTTATACGTTACACGTTATACGTTATACGTTATACGTTATACGTTATACGTTACACGTTATACGTTACACGTTATACGTTACACGTTATACGTTACACGTTATACGTTACACGTTATACGTTACACGTTATATGTTACACGTTATACGTTATACGTTACACGTTATACGTTACACGTTATACGTTACACGTTATACGTTACACGTTACACGTTATACGTTATACGTTAAACGTTATACGTTATACGTTATACGTTATACGTTATACGTTAAACGTTCTACGTTATACGTTATACGTTATACGTTATACGTTATACGTTATACGTTATACGTTACACGTTATACGTTACACGTTATACGTTATACGTTATACGTTATACGTTATACGTTATACGTTATACGTTATACGTTACACGTTATACGTTACACGTTATACGTTACATGTTATACGTTACACGTTATACGTTACACGTTATACGTTACACGTTACACGTTATACGTTACACGTTATACGTTACACGTTATACGTTACACGTTATACGTTACACGTTATACGTTACACGTTATACGTTACACGTTATACGTTATACGTTACACGTTATACGTTACACGTTATACGTTACACGTTATACGTTACACGTTACACGTTATACGTTATACGTTAAACGTTATACGTTATACGTTATACGTTATACGTTATACGTTAAACGTTCTACGTTATACGTTATACGTTATACGTTATACGTTATACGTTATACGTTATTCGTTATACGTTACGCGTTATACGTTATTCGTTATACGTTATACGTTATACGTTATACGTTATACGTTATACGTTATACGTTATACGTTATTCGTTATACGTTATACGTTATACGTTATACGTTACCCGTTATACGTTATACGTTACACGTTATACGTTATACGTTATACGTTATACGTTATACGTCATAGCTTACACGATACACGTTATACGTCATACGTTATACGTTACAATTATACGTCACACGTTATACGTTATACGTTACACGTTATACGTTATACCTTATACGTTATACGTTATACGTTATACGTTAAAAGTTATACGTTATACGTTACACGTTATACGTTATACGTTACACGTTATACGTTATACGTTACACGTTATACGTTATACGTTATACGTTATACGTTATACGTTATACGTTATACGTTATACGTTATACGTTATACGTTATACGTTATACGTTACACGTTATACGTTACACGTTATACGTTACACGTTATACGTTACACGTTATACGTTATACGTTATACGTTATACGTTATACGTTATACGTTATACGTTACACGTTATACGTTACACGTTATACGTTACACGTTATACGTTACACGTTATGCGTTACACGTTATGCGTTACACATTATACGTTACACGTTATACGTTACACGTTATACGTTATACGTTACACGTTATACGTTACACGTTATACGTTACACGTTATACGTTACACGTTACACGTTACACGTTATACGTTATACGTTAAAAGTTATACGTTATACGTTATACGTTATACGTTAAACGTTCTACGTTATACGTTATACGTTATACGTTATACGTTATACGTTATACGTTATACGTTATACGTTATACGTTCTACTTTATACGTTATACGTTACACGTTACACGTTATACGTTATACGTTAAACGTTATACGTCATAGCTTACACGATACACGTTATACGTCATACGTTATACGTTAACGTTATACGTCACACGTTATACGTTATACGTTACACGTTATACGTTATACGTTATACGTTATACGTTAAAAGTTATACGTTATACGTTAAACGTTCTACGTTATACGTTACACGTTATACGTTATACGTTACACGTTATACGTTATACGTTATACGTTATACGTTATACGTTAAACGTTCTACGTTATACGTTATACGTTATACGTTATACGTTATACGTTATACGTTATACGTTATACGTTATACGTTATACGTTATACGTTATACGTTATACGTTATACGTTATACGTTATACGTTATACGTTATACGTTATACGTTATACGTTATACGTTATACGTTATACGTTATACGTTATACGTTATACGTTATACGTTATACGTTATACGTTATACGTTATACGTTATACGTTATACGTTATACGTTATACGTTATACGTTATACGTTATACGTTATACGTTATACGTTATACGTTAGACGTTACACGTTATACGTTATACGTTATACGTTATACGTTATACGTTATACGTTAAACGTTCTACGTTATACGTTATACGTTATACGTTATACGTTATACGTTATACGTTATACGTTATACGTTATACGTTATACGTTATACGTTATACGTTATACGTTATACGTTATACGTTATACGTTATACGTTATACGTTATACGTTATACGATTTACGTTATTCGTTATACGTTCTTCGTTATGCGTTGTACGTTATACGTTGTGCGTTATACGTTACACGTTATACGTTATACGTCACACGTTATACGTTATACGTTATACGTTATACGTTATATGTTATACGTTATGCGTAATATGTAATACGTTATACGTTTTACGTTATTCGTTATACGTTCTTCGTTACACGTTGTACGTTATACGTTATTCGTTATACGTTATACGTTACACGTTATAGGTTATACCTTATACGTTATACGTTATACGTTATACGTTAAAAGTTATACGTTATACGTTACACGTTATACGTTATACGTTACACGTTATACGTTATACGTTACACGTTATACGTTATACGTTATACGTTATACGTTATACGTTATACGTTATACGTTATACGTTATACGTTATACGTTATACGTTATACGTTATACGTTATACGTTATACGTTATACGTTACACGTTATACGTTAAACGTTATACGTTAAACGTTATACGTTATATGTTATACGTTATACGTAATATGTGATACGTTATACGATTTACGTTATTCGTTATACGTTCTTCGTTATGCGTTGTACAGTATACGTTGTGCGCTATACGTTATACGTTAAACGTGATACATTATACGTTATACGTTATACGTTATACGTTATACGATATACGTTATACGTTATACGTTATACGTTATACGTTATACGTTATACGTTGTACGTTATACGTTATACGTTATACGTTATGCGTTATACGTTATACGTTATACGTTATACGTCATACGTTATACGTTATACGTTATACATTATACGTTTTACGTTATACGTCATAGGTTACACGATACACGTTGTACGTTATACGTAATATGTAATACGTTATACGTTTTACGTTATTCGTTATACGTTCTTCGATACACGTTGTACGTCATACGTTATGCGTTATACGTTACACGTTATATGTTATTCGTTATACGTTATACGTTATACGTTATACGTTATACGTTATACGTTATACGTTATACGTTATACGTTATACGTTATACGTTATACGTTATACGTTATACGTTATACGTTATACGTTATACGTTATACGTTATACGTTATACGTTATACGTTATACGTTATACGTTATACGTTATACGTTATACGTTATACGTTATACGTTATACGTTATACGTTATACGTTATACGTTATACGTTATACGTTATACGTTATACGTTATACGTTATACGTTATACGTTATACGTTATACGTTATACGTTATACGTTATACGTTATACGTTATACGTTATACGTTATACGTTATACATCATAGCTTACACGATACACGTTATACGTCATACGTTATACGTTACAATTATACGTCACACGTTATGCGTTATACGTTACACGTTATAGGTTATACCTTATACGTTATACGTTATACGTTATACGTTAAAAGTTATACGTTATACGTTACACGTTATACGTTATACGTTACACGTTATACGTTATACGTTACACGTTATACGTTATACGTTATACGTTATACGTTATACGTTATACGTTATACGTTATACGTTATACGTTATACGTTATACGTTATACGTTACACGTTATACGTTATACGTCACACGTTATACGTTATACGTTGCACGTTATACGTTATACGTTATACGTTATACGTTATACGTTATACGTTATACGTTATAGGTTATACATTATACGTTATACGTTATATAATACTTTATACGTTATACGTTACACGTTACACGTTATACGTTATACGTCACACGTAATACGTTATACGTTATACGTTATACGTTATACGTTATACGTTATACGTTATACGTTATACGTTATACGTTATACGTTATACGTTATACGTTATACGTTATACGTTATACGTTATACGTTATACGTTATACGTTATACGTTATACGTTATACGTTATACGATTTACGTTATTCGTTATACGTTCTTCGTTATGCGTTGTACGTTATACGTTGTGCGTTATACGTTACACGTTATACGTTATACGTCACACGTTATACGTTATACGTTATACGTTATACGTTATATGTTATACGTTATGCGTAATATGTAATACGTTATACGTTTTACGTTATTCGTTATACGTTCTTCGTTACACGTTGTACGTTATACGTTATTCGTTATACGTTACGCGTTATACGTTATTCGTTATACGTTATACGTTATACGTTATACGTTATACGTTATACGTTATACGTTATTCGTTATACGTTATACGTTATACGTTATACGTTACCCGTTATACGTTATACGTTACACGTTATACGTTATACGTTATACGTTATACGTTATACGTCATAGCTTACACGATACACGTTATACGTCATACGTTATACGTTACAATTATTCGTCACACGTTATACGTTATACGTTACACGTTATACGTTATACCTTATACGTTATACGTTATACGTTATACGTTAATAGTTATACGTTATACGTTACACGTTATACGTTATACGTTACACGTTATACGTTATACGTTACACGTTATACGTTATACGTTATACGTTATACGTTATACGTTATACGTTATACGTTATACGTTATACGTTATACGTTACACGTTATGCGTTACACGTTATACGTTACACGTTATACGTTACACGTTATACGTTATACGTTATACGTTATACGTTATACGTTATACGTTATACGTTATACGTTATACGTTATACGTTATACGTTATACGTTATACGTTATACGTTATACGTTATACGTTATACGTTATACGTTATACGTTATTCGTTATACGTTATACGTTATACGTTATACGTCATAGCTTACACGATACACGTTATACGTCATACGTTATACGTTACAATTATACGTCACACGTTATGCGTTATACGTTACACGTTATAGGTTATACCTTATACGTTATACGTTATACGTTATACGTTAAAAGTTATACGTTATACGTTACACGTTATACGTTATACGTTACACGTTATACGTTATACGTTACACGTTATACGTTATACGTTATACGTTATACGTTATACGTTATACGTTATACGTTATACGTTATACGTTATACGTTATACGTTATACGTTATACGTTACACGTTATACGTTAAACGTTATACGTTAAACGTTATACGTTATATGTTATACGTTATACGTAATATGTGATACGTTATACGATTTACGTTATTCGTTATACGTTCTTCGTTATGCGTTGTACAGTATACGTTGTGCGCTATACGTTATACGTTAAACGTGATACATTATACGTTATACGTTGTACGTTATACGTTATACGATATACGTTATACGTTATACGTTATACGTTATACGTTATACGTTATACGTTATACGTTATACGTTATACGTTATACGTTATACGTTATACGTTATACGTTATGCGTTATACGTTATACGTTATACGTTATACGTCATACGTTATACGTTATACGTTATACGTTATACGTTTTACGTTATACGTCATAGGTTACACGATACACGTTGTACGTTATACGTAATATGTAATACGTTATACGTTTTACGTTATTCGTTATACGTTCTTCGATACACGTTGTACGTCATACGTTATGCGTTATACGTTACACGTTATATGTTATTCGTTATACGTTATACGTTATACGTTATACGTTATACGTTATACGTTATACGTTATACGTTATACGTTATACGTTATACGTTATACGTTATACGTTATACGTTATACGTTATACGTTATACGTTATACGTTATACGTTATACGTTATACGTTATACGTTATACGTTATACGTTATACGTTATACTTTATACGTTATACGTTATACGTTATACGTTATACGTTATACATCATAGCTTACACGATACACGTTATACGTCATACGTTATACGTTACAATTATACGTCACACGTTATGCGTTATACGTTACACGTTATAGGTTATACCTTATACGTTATACGTTATACGTTATACGTTAAAAGTTATACGTTATACGTTACACGTTATACGTTATACGTTACACGTTATACGTTATACGTTACACGTTATACGTTATACGTTATACGTTATACGTTATACGTTACACGTTATACGTTACACGTTATACGTTACACGTTATACGTTACACGTTATACGTTACACGTTATACGTTACACGTTATACGTTACACGTTATACGTTACACGTTATACGTTATACGTTACACGTTATACGTTACACGTTATACGTTACACGTTATACGTTACACGTTACACGTTATACGTTATACGTTAAACGTTATACGTTATACGTTATACGTTATACGTTATACGTTAAACGTTCTACGTTATACGTTATACGTTATACGTTATACGTTATACGTTATACGTTATACGTTACACGTTATACGTTACACGTTATACGTTATACGTTATACGTTATACGTTATACGTTATACGTTATACGTTATACGTTACACGTTATACGTTACACGTTATACGTTACATGTTATACGTTACACGTTATACGTTACACGTTATACGTTACACGTTACACGTTATACGTTACACGTTATACGTTACACGTTATACGTTACACGTTATACGTTACACGTTATACGTTACACGTTATACGTTACACGTTATACGTTATACGTTACACGTTATACGTTACACGTTATACGTTACACGTTATACGTTACACGTTACACGTTATACGTTATACGTTAAACGTTATACGTTATACGTTATACGTTATACGTTATACGTTAAACGTTCTACGTTATACGTTATACGTTATACGTTATACGTTATACGTTATACGTTATTCGTTATACGTTACGCGTTATACGTTATTCGTTATACGTTATACGTTATACGTTATACGTTATACGTTATACGTTATACGTTATACGTTATTCGTCATACGTTATACGTTATACGTTATACGTTACCCGTTATACGTTATACGTTACACGTTATACGTTATACGTTATACGTTATACGTTATACGTCATAGCTTACACGATACACGTTATACGTCATACGTTATACGTTACAATTATACGTCACACGTTATACGTTATACGTTACACGTTATACGTTATACCTTATACGTTATACGTTATACGTTATACGTTAAAAGTTATACGTTATACGTTACACGTTATACGTTATACGTTACACGTTATACGTTATACGTTACACGTTATACGTTATACGTTATACGTTATACGTTATACGTTATACGTTATACGTTATACGTTATACGTTATACGTTATACGTTATACGTTACACGTTATACGTTACACGTTATACGTTACACGTTATACGTTACACGTTATACGTTACACGTTATACGTTATACGTTATACGTTATACGTTATACGTTACACGTTATACGTTACACGTTATACGTTACACGTTATACGTTACACGTTATGCGTTACACGTTATGCGTTACACATTATACGTTACACGTTATACGTTACACGTTATACGTTATACGTTACACGTTATACGTTACACGTTATACGTTACACGTTATACGTTACACGTTACACGTTATACGTTATACGTTAAAAGTTATACGTTATACGTTATACGTTATACGTTATACGTTAAACGTTCTACGTTATACGTTATACGTTATACGTTATACGTTATACGTTATACGTTATACGTTATACGTTATACGTTCTACTTTATACGTTATACGTTACACGTTACACGTTATACGTTATACGTTAAACGTTATACGTCATAGCTTACACGATACACGTTATACGTCATACGTTATACGTTAACGTTATACGTCACACGTTATACGTTATACGTTACACGTTATACGTTATACGTTATACGTTATACGTTAAAAGTTATACGTTATACGTTAAACGTTCTACGTTATACGTTACACGTTATACGTTATACGTTACACGTTATACGTTATACGTTATACGTTATACGTTATACGTTAAACGTTCTACGTTATACGTTATACGTTATACGTTATACGTTATACGTTATACGTTATACGTTATACGTTATACGTTATACGTTATACGTTATACGTTATACGTTATACGTTATACGTTATACGTTATACGTTATACGTTATACGTTATACGTTATACGTTATACGTTATACGTTATACGTTATACGTTATACGTTATACGTTATACGTTATACGTTATACGTTATACGTTATACGTTATACGTTATACGTTATACGTTATACGTTATACGTTATACGTTATACGTTATACGTTATACGTTAGACGTTACACGTTATACGTTATACGTTATACGTTATACGTTATACGTTATACGTTAAACGTTCTACGTTATACGTTATACGTTATACGTTATACGTTATACGTTATACGTTATACGTTATACGTTATACGTTATACGTTATACGTTATACGTTATACGTTATACGTTATACGTTATACGTTATACGATTTACGTTATTCGTTATACGTTCTTCGTTATGCGTTGTACGTTATACGTTGTGCGTTATACGTTACACGTTATACGTTATACGTCACACGTTATACGTTATACGTTATACGTAATACGTTATATGTTATACGTTATGCGTAATATGTAATACGTTATACGTTTTACGTTATTCGTTATACGTTCTTCGTTACACGTTGTACGTTATACGTTATTCGTTATACGTTATACGTTACACGTTATAGGTTATACCTTATACGTTATACGTTATACGTTATACGTTAAAAGTTATACGTTATACGTTACACGTTATACGTTATACGTTACACGTTATACGTTATACGTTACACGTTATACGTTATACGTTATACGTTATACGTTATACGTTATACGTTATACGTTATACGTTATACGTTATACGTTATACGTTATACGTTATACGTTATACGTTATACGTTACACGTTATACGTTAAACGTTATACGTTAAACGTTATACGTTATATGTTATACGTTATACGTAATATGTGATACGTTATACGATTTACGTTATTCGTTATACGTTCTTCGTTATGCGTTGTACAGTATACGTTGTGCGCTATACGTTATACGTTAAACGTGATACATTATACGTTATACGTTATACGTTATACGTTATACGATATACGTTATACGTTATACGTTATACGTTATACGTTATACGTTATACGTTATACGTTATACGTTATACGTTATACGTTATGCGTTATACGTTATACGTTATACGTTATACGTCATACGTTATACGTTATACGTTATACATTATACGTTTTACGTTATACGTCATAGGTTACACGATACACGTTGTACGTTATACGTAATATGTAATACGTTATACGTTTTACGTTATTCGTTATACGTTCTTCGATACACGTTGTACGTCATACGTTATGCGTTATACGTTACACGTTATATGTTATTCGTTATACGTTATACGTTATACGTTATACGTTATACGTTATACGTTATACGTTATACGTTATACGTTATACGTTATACGTTATACGTTATACGTTATACGTTATACGTTATACGTTATACGTTATACGTTATACGTTATACGTTATACGTTATACGTTATACGTTATACGTTATACGTTATACGTTATACGTTATACGTTATACGTTATACGTTATACGTTATACGTTATACGTTATACGTTATACGTTATACGTTATACGTTATACGTTA
This sequence comes from Ptiloglossa arizonensis, assembly GCF_051014685.1. Lineage (NCBI taxonomy): Eukaryota > Metazoa > Arthropoda > Insecta > Hymenoptera > Colletidae > Ptiloglossa > Ptiloglossa arizonensis. Next base: position 237,059 of record NW_027478902.1, read on the forward strand.
TACGTTATACGTTATACGTTATACGTTATACGTTATACATCATAGCTTACACGATACACGTTATACGTCATACGTTATACGTTACAATTATACGTCACACGTTATGCGTTATACGTTACACGTTATAGGTTATACCTTATACGTTATACGTTATACGTTATACGTTAAAAGTTATACGTTATACGTTACACGTTATACGTTATACGTTACACGTTATACGTTATACGTTACACGTTATACGTTATACGTTATACGTTATACGTTATACGTTATACGTTATACGTTATACGTTATACGTTATACGTTATACGTTATACGTTACACGTTATACGTTATACGTCACACGTTATACGTTATACGTTGCACGTTATACGTTATACGTTATACGTTATACGTTATACGTTATACGTTATACGTTATAGGTTATACATTATACGTTATACGTTATATAATACTTTATACGTTATACGTTACACGTTACACGTTATACGTTATACGTCACACGTAATACGTTATACGTTATACGTTATACGTTATACGTTATACGTTATACGTTATACGTTATACGTTATACGTTATACGTTATACGTTATACGTTATACGTTATACGTTATACGTTATACGTTATACGTTATACGTTATACGTTATACGTTATACGTTATACGATTTACGTTATTCGTTATACGTTCTTCGTTATGCGTTGTACGTTATACGTTGTGCGTTATACGTTACACGTTATACGTTATACGTCACACGTTATACGTTATACGTTATACGTTATACGTTATATGTTATACGTTATGCGTAATATGTAATACGTTATACGTTTTACGTTATTCGTTATACGTTCTTCGTTACACGTTGTACGTTATACGTTATTCGTTATACGTTACGCGTTATACGTTATTCGTTATACGTTATACGTTATACGTTATACGTTATACGTTATACGTTATACGTTATTCGTTATACGTTATACGTTATACGTTATACGTTACCCGTTATACGTTATACGTTACACGTTATACGTTATACGTTATACGTTATACGTTATACGTCATAGCTTACACGATACACGTTATACGTCATACGTTATACGTTACAATTATACGTCACACGTTATACGTTATACGTTACACGTTATACGTTATACCTTATACGTTATACGTTATACGTTATACGTTAATAGTTATACGTTATACGTTACACGTTATACGTTATACGTTACACGTTATACGTTATACGTTACACGTTATACGTTATACGTTATACGTTATACGTTATACGTTATACGTTATACGTTATACGTTATACGTTATACGTTACACGTTATGCGTTACACGTTATACGTTACACGTTATACGTTACACGTTATACGTTATACGTTATACGTTATACGTTATACGTTATACGTTATACGTTATACGTTACACGTTATACGTTACACGTTATACGTTACATGTTATACGTTACACGTTATACGTTACACGTTATACGTTGCACGTTATACGTCACACGTTATACGTTACACGTTATACGTTATACGTTGCACGTTATACGTTATACGTTATACGTTATGCGTTATACGTTATACGTTATACGTTATAGGTTATACATTATACGTTATACGTTATATAATACTTTATACGTTATACGTTACACGTTACACGTTATACGTTATACGTCACACGTAATACGTTATACGTTATACGTTATACGTTATACGTTATACGTTATACGTTATACGTTATACGTTATACGTTATACGTTATACGTTATACGTTATACGTTATACGTTATACGTTATACGTTATACGTTATACGTTATACGTTATACGTTATACGTTATACGTTATACGTTATACGTTATACATCATAGCTTACACGATACACGTTATACGTCATACGTTATACGTTACAATTATACGTCACACGTTATGCGTTATACGTTACACGTTATAGGTTATACCTTATACGTTATACGTTATACGTTATACGTTAAAAGTTATACGTTATACGTTACACGTTATACGTTATACGTTACACGTTATACGTTATACGTTACACGTTATACGTTATACGTTATACGTTATACGTTATACGTTATACGTTATACGTTATACGTTATACGTTATACGTTATACGTTATACGTTACACGTTATACGTTATACGTCACACGTTATACGTTATACGTTGCACGTTATACGTTATACGTTATACGTTATACGTTATACGTTATACGTTATACGTTATAGGTTATACATTATACGTTATACGTTATATAATACTTTATACGTTATACGTTACACGTTACACGTTATACGTTATACGTCACACGTAATACGTTATACGTTATACGTTATACGTTATACGTTATACGTTATACGTTATACGTTATACGTTATACGTTATACGTTATACGTTATACGTTATACGTTATACGTTATACGTTATACGTTATACGTTATACGTTATACGTTATACGTTATACGTTATACGTTATACGATTTACGTTATTCGTTATACGTTCTTCGTTATGCGTTGTACGTTATACGTTGTGCGTTATACGTTACACGTTATACGTTATACGTCACACGTTATACGTTATACGTTATACGTTATACGTTATATGTTATACGTTATGCGTAATATGTAATACGTTATACGTTTTACGTTATTCGTTATACGTTCTTCGTTACACGTTGTACGTTATACGTTATTCGTTATACGTTACGCGTTATACGTTATTCGTTATACGTTATACGTTATACGTTATACGTTATACGTTATACGTTATACGTTATTCGTTATACGTTATACGTTATACGTTATACGTTACCCGTTATACGTTATACGTTACACGTTATACGTTATACGTTATACGTTATACGTTATACGTCATAGCTTACACGATACACGTTATACGTCATACGTTATACGTTACAATTATACGTCACACGTTATACGTTATACGTTACACGTTATACGTTATACCTTATACGTTATACGTTATACGTTATACGTTAATAGTTATACGTTATACGTTACACGTTATACGTTATACGTTACACGTTATACGTTATACGTTACACGTTATACGTTATACGTTATACGTTATACGTTATACGTTATACGTTATACGTTATACGTTATACGTTATACGTTACACGTTATGCGTTACACGTTATACGTTACACGTTATACGTTACACGTTATACGTTATACGTTATACGTTATACGTTATACGTTATACGTTATACGTTATACGTTACACGTTATACGTTACACGTTACACGTTACATGTTATACGTTACACGTTATACGTTACACGTTATACGTTGCACGTTATACGTCACACGTTATACGTTACACGTTATACGTTACACGTTATACGTTATACGTTACACGTTATACGTTACACGTTATACGTTACACGTTATACGTTACACGTTACACGTTATACGTTATACGTTAAACGTTATACGTTATACGTTATACGTTATACGTTATACGTTAAACGTTCTACGTTATACGTTGTACGTTACACGTTACACGTTATACGTTATACGTTAAACGTTATACGTCATAGCTTACACGATACACGTTATACGTCATACGTTATACGTTACACGTTATACGTCACACGTTATACGTTATACGTTACACGTTATACGTTATACGTTATACGTTATACGTTAAAAGTTATACGTTATACGTTAAACGTTCTACGTTATACGTTACACGTTATACGTTATACGTTACACGTTATACGTTATACGTTATACGTTATACGTTATACGTTAAACGTTCTACGTTATACGTTAAACGTTATACGTCATAGCTTACACGATACACGTTATACGTCATACGTTATACGTTACACGTTATACGTCACACGTTATACGTTATACGTTACACGTTATACGTTATACGTTATACGTTATACGTTAAAAGTTATACGTTATACGTTATACGTTATACGTTATACGTTATACGTTATACGTTATACGTTATACGTTATACGTTATACGTTATACGTTATACGTTATACGTTATACGTTATACGTTATACGTTATACGTTATACGTTATACGTTATACGTTATACGTTATACGTTATACGTTATACGTTATACGTTATACGTTATACGTTATACGTTATACGTTATACGTTATACGTTATACGTTATACGTTATACGTTATACGTTATGCGTTATACGTTATACGTTATACGTTATACGTCATACGTTATACGTTATACGTTATACGTTATACGTTTTACGTTATACGTCATAGGTTACACGATACACGTTGTACGTTATACGTAATATGTAATACGTTATACGTTTTACGTTATTCGTTATACGTTCTTCGATACACGTTGTACGTCATACGTTATGCGTTATACGTTACACGTTATATGTTATTCGTTATACGTTATACGTTATACGTTATACGTTATACGTTATACGTTATACGTTATACGTTATACGTTATACGTTATACGTTATACGTTATACGTTATACGTTATACGTTATACGTTATACGTTATACGTTATACGTTATACGTTATACGTTATACGTTATACGTTATACGTTATACGTTATACGTTATACGTTATACGTTATACGTTATACGTTATACGTTATACGTTATACGTTATACGTTATACGTTATACGTTATACGTTATACGTTATACGTTATACGTTATACGTTATACGTTATACGTTATACGTTATACGTTATACGTTATACGTTATACGTTATACGTTATACGTTAGACGTTACACGTTATACGTTATACGTTATACGTTACACGTTATACGTTATACGTTAAACGTTCTACGTTATACGTTATACGTTATACGTTATACGTTATACGTTATACGTTATACGTTATACGTTATACGTTATACGTTATACGTTATACGTTATACGTTATACGTTATACGTTATACGTCATAGCTTACACGATACACGTTATACGTCATACGTTATACGTTACAATTATACGTCACACGTTATACGTTATACGTTACACGTTATACGTTATACCTTATACGTTATACGTTATACGTTATACGTTAATAGTTATACGTTATACGTTACACGTTATACGTTATACGTTACACGTTATACGTTATACGTTACACGTTATACGTTATACGTTATACGTTATACGTTATACGTTATACGTTATACGTTATACGTTATACGTTATACGTTATACGTTATATGTTATACGTTATGCGTAATATGTAATACGTTATACGTTTTACGTTATTCGTTATACGTTCTTCGTTACACGTTGTACGTTATACGTTATTCGTTATACGTTACGCGTTATACGTTATTCGTTATACGTTATACGTTATACGTTATACGTTATACGTTATACGTTATACGTTATTCGTTATACGTTATACGTTATACGTTATACGTTACCCGTTATACGTTATACGTTACACGTTATACGTTATACGTTATACGTTATACGTTATACGTCATAGCTTACACGATACACGTTATACGTCATACGTTATACGTTACAATTATACGTCACACGTTATACGTTATACGTTACACGTTATACGTTATACCTTATACGTTATACGTTATACGTTATACGTTAATAGTTATACGTTATACGTTACACGTTATACGTTATACGTTACACGTTATACGTTATACGTTACACGTTATACGTTATACGTTATACGTTATACGTTATACGTTATACGTTATACGTTATACGTTATACGTTATACGTTATACGTTACACGTTATGCGTTACACGTTATACGTTACACGTTATACGTTACACGTTATACGTTATACGTTATACGTTATACGTTATACGTTATACGTTATACGTTATACGTTACACGTTATACGTTACACGTTATACGTTACATGTTATACGTTACACGTTATACGTTACACGTTATACGTTGCACGTTATACGTCACACGTTATACGTTACACGTTATACGTTACACGTTATACGTTATACGTTACACGTTATACGTTACACGTTATACGTTACACGTTATACGTTACACGTTACACGTTATACGTTATACGTTAAACGTTATACGTTATACGTTATACGTTATACGTTATACGTTAAACGTTCTACGTTATACGTTGTACGTTACACGTTACACGTTATACGTTATACGTTAAACGTTATACGTCATAGCTTACACGATACACGTTATACGTCATACGTTATACGTTACACGTTATACGTCACACGTTATACGTTATACGTTACACGTTATACGTTATACGTTATACGTTATACGTTAAAAGTTATACGTTATACGTTAAACGTTCTACGTTATACGTTACACGTTATACGTTATACGTTACACGTTATACGTTATACGTTATACGTTATACGTTATACGTTAAACGTTCTACGTTATACGTTAAACGTTATACGTCATAGCTTACACGATACACGTTATACGTCATACGTTATACGTTACACGTTATACGTCACACGTTATACGTTATACGTTACACGTTATACGTTATACGTTATACGTTATACGTTAAAAGTTATACGTTATACGTTATACGTTATACGTTATACGTTATACGTTATACGTTATACGTTATACGTTATACGTTATACGTTATACGTTATACGTTATACGTTATACGTTATACGTTATACGTTATACGTTATACGTTATACGTTATACGTTATACGTTATACGTTATACGTTATACGTTATACGTTATACGTTATACGTTATACGTTATACGTTATACGTTATACGTTATACGTTATACGTTATACGTTATACGTTATACGTTATACGTTATACGTTATACGTTATGCGTTATACGTTATACGTTATACGTTATACGTCATACGTTATACGTTATACGTTATACGTTATACGTTTTACGTTATACGTCATAGGTTACACGATACACGTTGTACGTTATACGTAATATGTAATACGTTATACGTTTTACGTTATTCGTTATACGTTCTTCGATACACGTTGTACGTCATACGTTATGCGTTATACGTTACACGTTATATGTTATTCGTTATACGTTATACGTTATACGTTATACGTTATACGTTATACGTTATACGTTATACGTTATACGTTATACGTTATACGTTATACGTTATACGTTATACGTTATACGTTATACGTTATACGTTATACGTTATACGTTATACGTTATACGTTATACGTTATACGTTATACGTTATACGTTATACGTTATACGTTATACGTTATACGTTATACGTTATACGTTATACGTTATACGTTATACGTTATACGTTATACGTTATACGTTATACGTTATACGTTATACGTTATACGTTATACGTTATACGTTATACGTTATACGTTATACGTTATACGTTATACGTTATACGTTATACGTTATACGTTATACGTTATACGTTATACGTTATACGTTATACGTTAGACGTTACACGTTATACGTTATACGTTATACGTTACACGTTATACGTTATACGTTAAACGTTCTACGTTATACGTTATACGTTATACGTTATACGTTATACGTTATACGTTATACGTTATACGTTATACGTTATACGTTATACGTTATACGTTATACGTTATACGTTATACGTTATACGTTATACGATTTACGTTATTCGTTATACGTTCTTCGTTATGCGTTGTACGTTATACGTTGTGCGTTATACGTTACACGTTATACGTTATACGTCACACGTTATACGTTATACGTTATACGTTATACGTTATATGTTATACGTTATGCGTAATATGTAATACGTTATACGTTTTACGTTATTCGTTATACGTTCTTCGTTACACGTTGTACGTTATACGTTATTCGTTATACGTTATACGTTACACGTTATAGGTTATACCTTATACGTTATACGTTATACGTTATACGTTAAAAGTTATACGTTATACGTTACACGTTATACGTTATACGTTACACGTTATACGTTATACGTTACACGTTATACGTTATACGTTATACGTTATACGTTATACGTTATACGTTATACGCTATACGTTATACGTTATACGTTATACGTTATACGTTATACGTTATACGTAATACGTTACACGTTATTCGTTAAACGTTATACGTTAAACGTTATACGTTATATGTTATACGTTATACGTAATATGTGATACGTTATACGATTTACGTTATTCGTTATACGTTCTTCGTTATGCGTTGTACAGTATACGTTGTGCGCTATACGTTATACGTTAAACGTGATACATTATACGTTATACGTTATACGTTATACGTTATACGATATACGTTATACGTTATACGTTATACGTTATACGTTATACGTTATACGTTATACGTTATACGTTATACGTTATACGTTATGCGTTATACGTTATACGTTATACGTTATACGTCATACGTTATACGTTATACGTTATACGTTATACATTATACGTTTTACGTTATACGTCATAGGTTACACGATACACGTTGTACGTTATACGTAATATGTAATACGTTATACGTTTTACGTTATTCGTTATACGTTCTTCGATACACGTTGTACGTCATACGTTATGCGTTATACGTTACACGTTATATGTTATTCGTTATACGTTATACGTTATACGTTATACGTTATACGTTATACGTTATACGTTATACGTTATACGTTATACGTTATACGTTATACGTTATACGTTATACGTTATACGTTATACGTTATACGTTATACGTTATACGTTATACGTTATACGTTATACGTTATACGTTATACGTTATACGTTATACGTTATACGTTATACGTTATACGTTATACGTTATACGTTATACGTTATACGTTATACGTTATACGTTATACGTTATACGTTATACGTTATACGTTATACGTTATACATCATAGCTTACACGATACACGTTATACGTCATACGTTATACGTTACAATTATACGTCACACGTTATGCGTTATACGTTACACGTTATAGGTTATACCTTAGACGTTATACGTTATACGTTATACGTTAAAAGTTATACGTTATACGTTACACGTTATACGTTATACGTTACACGTTATACGTTATACGTTACACGTTATACGTTATACGTTATACGTTATACGTTATACGTTATACGTTATACGTTATACGTTATACGTTATACGTTATACGTTATACGTTACACGTTATAGGTTATACCTTATACGTTATACGTTATACGTTATACGTTAAAAGTTATACGTTATACGTTACACGTTATACGTTATACGTTACACGTTATACGTTATACGTTATACGTTACACGTTATACGTTATACGTTATACGTTATACGTTATACGTTATACGTTATACGCTATACGTTATACGTTATACGTTATACGTTATACGTTATACGTTATACGTAATACGTTACACGTTATTCGTTAAACGTTATACGTTAAACGTTATACGTTATATGTTATACGTTATACGTAATATGTGATACGTTATACGATTTACGTTATTCGTTATACGTTCTTCGTTATGCGTTGTACAGTATACGTTGTGCGCTATACGTTATACGTTAAACGTGATACATTATACGTTATACGTTATACGTTATACGTTATACGATATACGTTATACGTTATACGTTATACGTTATACGTTATACGTTATACGTTATACGTTATACGTTATACGTTATACGTTATGCGTTATACGTTATACGTTATACGTTATACGTCATACGTTATACGTTATACGTTATACGTTATACATTATACGTTTTACGTTATACGTCATAGGTTACACGATACACGTTGTACGTTATACGTAATATGTAATACGTTATACGTTTTACGTTATTCGTTATACGTTCTTCGATACACGTTGTACGTCATACGTTATGCGTTATACGTTACACGTTATATGTTATTCGTTATACGTTATACGTTATACGTTATACGTTATACGTTATACGTTATACGTTATACGTTATACGTTATACGTTATACGTTATACGTTATACGTTATACGTTATACGTTATACGTTATACGTTATACGTTATACGTTATACGTTATACGTTATACGTTATACGTTATACGTTATACGTTATACGTTATACGTTATACGTTATACGTTATACGTTATACGTTATACGTTATACGTTATACGTTATACGTTATACGTTATACGTTATACGTTATACGTTATACGTTATACGTTATACGTTATACGTTATACGTTATACATCATAGCTTACACGATACACGTTATACGTCATACGTTATACGTTACAATTATACGTCACACGTTATGCGTTATACGTTACACGTTATAGGTTATACCTTATACGTTATACGTTATACGTTATACGTTAAAAGTTATACGTTATACGTTACACGTTATACGTTATACGTTACACGTTATACGTTATACGTTACACGTTATACGTTATACGTTATACGTTATACGTTATACGTTATACGTTATACGTTATACGTTATACGTTATACGTTATACGTTATACGTTACACGTTATACGTTATACGTCACACGTTATACGTTATACGTTGCACGTTATACGTTATACGTTATACGTTATACGTTATACGTTATACGTTATACGTTATAGGTTATACATTATACGTTATACGTTATATAATACTTTATACGTTATACGTTACACGTTACACGTTATACGTTATACGTCACACGTAATACGTTATACGTTATACGTTATACGTTATACGTTATACGTTATACGTTATACGTTATACGTTATACGTTATACGTTATACGTTATACGTTATACGTTATACGTTATACGTTATACGTTATACGTTATACGTTATACGTTATACGTTATACGTTATACGATTTACGTTATTCGTTATACGTTCTTCGTTATGCGTTGTACGTTATACGTTGTGCGTTATACGTTACACGTTATACGTTATACGTCACACGTTATACGTTATACGTTATACGTTATACGTTATATGTTATACGTTATGCGTAATATGTAATACGTTATACGTTTTACGTTATTCGTTATACGTTCTTCGTTACACGTTGTACGTTATACGTTATTCGTTATACGTTACGCGTTATACGTTATTCGTTATACGTTATACGTTATACGTTATACGTTATACGTTATACGTTATACGTTATTCGTTATACGTTATACGTTATACGTTATACGTTACCCGTTATACGTTATACGTTACACGTTATACGTTATACGTTATACGTTATACGTTATACGTCATAGCTTACACGATACACGTTATACGTCATACGTTATACGTTACAATTATACGTCACACGTTATGCGTTATACGTTACACGTTATAGGTTATACCTTATACGTTATACGTTATACGTTATACGTTAAAAGTTATACGTTATACGTTACACGTTATACGTTATACGTTACACGTTATACGTTATACGTTACACGTTATACGTTATACGTTATACGTTATACGTTATACGTTATACGTTATACGTTATACGTTATACGTTATACGTTATACGTTATACGTTACACGTTATACGTTATACGTCACACGTTATACGTTATACGTTGCACGTTATACGTTATACGTTATACGTTATACGTTATACGTTATACGTTATACGTTATAGGTTATACATTATACGTTATACGTTATATAATACTTTATACGTTATACGTTACACGTTACACGTTATACGTTATACGTCACACGTAATACGTTATACGTTATACGTTATACGTTATACGTTATACGTTATACGTTATACGTTATACGTTATACGTTATACGTTATACGTTATACGTTATACGTTATACGTTATACGTTATACGTTATACGTTATACGTTATACGTTATACGTTATACGTTATACGATTTACGTTATTCGTTATACGTTCTTCGTTATGCGTTGTACGTTATACGTTGTGCGTTATACGTTACACGTTATACGTTATACGTCACACGTTATACGTTATACGTTATACGTTATACGTTATATGTTATACGTTATGCGTAATATGTAATACGTTATACGTTTTACGTTATTCGTTATACGTTCTTCGTTACACGTTGTACGTTATACGTTATTCGTTATACGTTACGCGTTATACGTTATTCGTTATACGTTATACGTTATACGTTATACGTTATACGTTATACGTTATACGTTATACGTTATACGTTATACGTTATACGTTATACGTTATACGTTATACGTTATACGTTATACGTTATACGTTATACGTTATACGTTATACGTTATACGTTATACGTTATACGTTATACGTTATACGTTATACGTTATACGTTAGACGTTACACGTTATACGTTATACGTTATACGTTACACGTTATACGTTATACGTTAAACGTTCTACGTTATACGTTATACGTTATACGTTATACGTTATACGTTATACGTTATACGTTATACGTTATACGTTATACGTTATACGTTATACGTTATACGTTATACGTTATACGTTATACGTCATAGCTTACACGATACACGTTATACGTCATACGTTATACGTTACAATTATACGTCACACGTTATACGTTATACGTTACACGTTATACGTTATACCTTATACGTTATACGTTATACGTTATACGTTAATAGTTATACGTTATACGTTACACGTTATACGTTATACGTTACACGTTATACGTTATACGTTACACGTTATACGTTATACGTTATACGTTATACGTTATACGTTATACGTTATACGTTATACGTTATACGTTATACGTTATACGTTATATGTTATACGTTATGCGTAATATGTAATACGTTATACGTTTTACGTTATTCGTTATACGTTCTTCGTTACACGTTGTACGTTATACGTTATTCGTTATACGTTACGCGTTATACGTTATTCGTTATACGTTATACGTTATACGTTATACGTTATACGTTATACGTTATACGTTATTCGTTATACGTTATACGTTATACGTTATACGTTACCCGTTATACGTTATACGTTACACGTTATACGTTATACGTTATACGTTATACGTTATACGTCATAGCTTACACGATACACGTTATACGTCATACGTTATACGTTACAATTATACGTCACACGTTATACGTTATACGTTACACGTTATACGTTATACCTTATACGTTATACGTTATACGTTATACGTTAATAGTTATACGTTATACGTTACACGTTATACGTTATACGTTACACGTTATACGTTATACGTTACACGTTATACGTTATACGTTATACGTTATACGTTATACGTTATACGTTATACGTTATACGTTATACGTTATACGTTATACGTTACACGTTATGCGTTACACGTTATACGTTACACGTTATACGTTACACGTTATACGTTATACGTTATACGTTATACGTTATACGTTATACGTTATACGTTATACGTTACACGTTATACGTTACACGTTATACGTTACATGTTATACGTTACACGTTATACGTTACACGTTATACGTTGCACGTTATACGTCACACGTTATACGTTACACGTTATACGTTACACGTTATACGTTATACGTTACACGTTATACGTTACACGTTATACGTTACACGTTATACGTTACACGTTACACGTTATACGTTATACGTTAAACGTTATACGTTATACGTTATACGTTATACGTTATACGTTAAACGTTCTACATTATACGTTGTACGTTACACGTTACACGTTATACGTTATACGTTAAACGTTATACGTCATAGCTTACACGATACACGTTATACGTCATACGTTATACGTTACACGTTATACGTCACACGTTATACGTTATACGTTACACGTTATACGTTATACGTTATACGTTATACGTTATACGTTATACGTTATACGTTATACGTTATACGTTATACGTTATACGTTATACGTTATACGTTATACGTTATACGTTATACGTTATACGTTATACGTTATACGTTATACGTTATACGTTATACGTTATACGTTATACGTTATACGTTATACGTTATACGTTATACGTTATACGTTATACGTTATACGTTATACGTTATACGTTATACGTTATACGTTATACGTTATACGTTATTCGTTATACGTTCTTCGTTACACGTTGTACGTTATACGTTATACGTTATACGTTATACGTTATACGTTATACGTTATACGTTATACGTTATACGTTATACGTTATACGTTATACGTTATACGTTATACGTTATACGTTATACGTTATACGTTATACGTTATACGTTATGCGTTATACGTTATACGTTATACGTTATACGTCATACGTTATACGTTATACGTTATACGTTATACGTTTTACGTTATACGTCATAGGTTACACGATACACGTTGTACGTTATACGTAATATGTAATACGTTATACGTTTTACGTTATTCGTTATACGTTCTTCGATACACGTTGTACGTCATACGTTATGCGTTATACGTTACGCGTTATATGTTATTCGTTATACGTTATACGTTATACGTTATACGTTATACGTTATACGTTATACGTTATACGTTATACGTTATACGTTATACGTTATACGTTATACGTTATACGTTATACGTTATACGTTATACGTTATACGTTATACGTTATACGTTATACGTTATACGTTATACGTTATACGTTATACGTTATACGTTATACGTTATACGTTATACGTTATACGTTATACGTTATACGTTATTCGTTATACGTTCTTCGTTACACGTTGTACGTTATACGTTATTCGTTATACGTTATACGTTACACGTTATAGGTTATACCTTATACGTTATACGTTATACGTTATACGTTAAAAGTTATACGTTATACGTTACACGTTATACGTTATACGTTACACGTTATACGTTATACGTTACACGTTATACGTTATACGTTATACGTTATACGTTATACGTTATACGTTATACGTTATACGTTATACGTTATACGTTATACGTTATACGTTATACGTTATACGTAATACGTTACACGTTATTCGTTAAACGTTATACGTTAAACGTTATACGTTATATGTTATACGTTATACGTAATATGTGATACGTTATACGATTTACGTTATTCGTTATACGTTCTTCGTTATGCGTTGTACAGTATACGTTGTGCGCTATACGTTATACGTTAAACGTGATACATTATACGTTATACGTTATACGTTATACGTTATACGATATACGTTATACGTTATACGTTATACGTTATACGTTATACGTTATACGTTATACGTTATACGTTATACGTTATACGTTATACGTTATACGTTATGCGTTATACGTTATACGTTATACGTTATACGTCATACGTTATACGTTATACGTTATACGTTATACATTATACGTTTTACGTTATACGTCATAGGTTACACGATACACGTTGTACGTTATACGTAATATGTAATACGTTATACGTTTTACGTTATTCGTTATACGTTCTTCGATACACGTTGTACGTCATACGTTATGCGTTATACGTTACACGTTATATGTTATTCGTTATACGTTATACGTTATACGTTATACGTTATACGTTATACGTTATACGTTATACGTTATACGTTATACGTTATACGTTATACGTTATACGTTATACGTTATACGTTATACGTTATACGTTATACGTTATACGTTATACGTTATACGTTATACGTTATACGTTATACGTTATACGTTATACGTTATACGTTATACGTTATACGTTATACGTTATACGTTATACGTTATACGTTATACGTTATACGTTATACGTTATACGTTATACGTTATACGTTATACGTTATACGTTATACGTTATACGTTATACGTTATACATCATAGCTTACACGATACACGTTATACGTCATACGTTATACGTTACAATTATACGTCACACGTTATGCGTTATACGTTACACGTTATAGGTTATACCTTATACGTTATACGTTATACGTTATACGTTAAAAGTTATACGTTATACGTTACACGTTATACGTTATACGTTACACGTTATACGTTATACGTTACACGTTATACGTTATACGTTATACGTTATACGTTATACGTTATACGTTATACGTTATACGTTATACGTTATACGTTATACGTTATACGTTACACGTTATACGTTATACGTCACACGTTATACGTTATACGTTGCACGTTATACGTTATACGTTATACGTTATACGTTATACGTTATACGTTATACGTTATAGGTTATACATTATACGTTATACGTTATATAATACTTTATACGTTATACGTTACACGTTACACGTTATACGTTATACGTCACACGTAATACGTTATACGTTATACGTTATACGTTATACGTTATACGTTATACGTTATACGTTATACGTTATACGTTATACGTTATACGTTATACGTTATACGTTATACGTTATACGTTATACGTTATACGTTATACGTTATACGTTATACGTTATACGATTTACGTTATTCGTTATACGTTCTTCGTTATGCGTTGTACGTTATACGTTGTGCGTTATACGTTACACGTTATACGTTATACGTCACACGTTATACGTTATACGTTATACGTTATACGTTATATGTTATACGTTATGCGTAATATGTAATACGTTATACGTTTTACGTTATTCGTTATACGTTCTTCGTTACACGTTGTACGTTATACGTTATTCGTTATACGTTACGCGTTATACGTTATTCGTTATACGTTATACGTTATACGTTATACGTTATACGTTATACGTTAAACGCTGTACGTTATACGTTATTCGTTATACGTTATACGTTATACGTTATACGTTAGACGCTATACGTTATACGTTATACGTTCTACGTTATACGTTATACGTTAGACGTTGTACGTTATACGTTATACGTTATACGTTATACGTTATACGTTATACGTTATGCGTTATAGGATATACGTTATACGTTATACGTTGTACGTTATACGTTATACGTTATACGTTATACGTTATACGTTATACGTTATACGTTATACGTTATACGTTATACGTTATACGTTATACTTTGTACGTTATACGTTATACGTTATACGTTATGCGTTATACGTTATACGTTATACGTTATACGTTATACGTTATACGTTATACGTAATATGTAATACGTCATACGTTTTACGTTAATCGTTATACGTTATACGTTATACGCTATACGTTATACGTTATACGTTATACGTTATACGTTATACGTTATACGTTATACGTTATACGTTAGACGCTATACGTTATACGTTATACGTTCTACGTTATACGTTATACGTTAAACGTTGTACGTTATACGTTATACGTTATACGTTATACGTTATACGTTATACGTTATGCGTTATAGGATATACGTTATACGTTATACGTTGTACGTTATACGTTATACGTTATGCGTTATACGTCATGCGATGTACGTTATACGTTATTCGTTATACGTTATACGTTAAACGTTGTACGTTATACGTTATACGTTATACGTTATACGTTATACGTTATACGTTATACGTTATATAATACGTTATACGTTATACGTTATACGTTATACGTTATACGTTATACGTTATACGTTATACGTTGTACGTTATACGTTATACGTTATGCGTTATAGGATATACGTTATACGTTATGCGTTATACGTTATACGTTATACATTATACGTTATACGTTATACGTTATACGTCATACGTTATACGTTATACGTTATACGTTATACGTTCTACGTTATACGTTATACGTTAAACGTTGTACGTTATACGTTATACGTTATACGTTATACGTTATACGTTATACGTTATACGTTATACGTTATACGTTATACGTTATACGTTATACGTTATACGTTATGCGTTATACGTTATACGTTATACGTTGTACGTTATACGTTATACGTTATGCGTTATAGGATATACGTTATACGTTATGCGTTATACGTTATACGTTATACATTATACGTTATACGTTATACGTTATACGTCATACGTTATACGTTATACGTTATACGTTATACGTTATACGTTATACGTTATACGTTATACGTTATACGTTATACGTTATACGTTATACGTTCTACGTTATACGTTAAACGTTGTACGTTATACGTTATACGTTATACGTTATACGTTATACGTTATACGTTTTACGTTATACGTTATACGTTATACGTCATACGTTATACGTTATACGTTATACGTTATACGTTATACGTTATACGTTATACGTTATACGTTATGCGTTATACGTTATACGTTATACGTTGTACGTTATACGTTATACGTTATGCGTTATAGGATATACGTTATACGTTATGCGTTATACGTTATACGTTATACATTATACGTTATACGTTATACGTTATACGTCATACGTTATACGTTATACGTTATACGTTATACGTTATACGTTATACGTTATACGTTATACGTTATACGTTATACGTTATACGTTATACGTTATACGTTATACGTTATACGGTGTACGTTATACGTTAAAACGTTATACGTAATACGTTATACGTTATACGTTATACGTTATACGGAATACGTTATACGTTATACGTTATACGTCATACGTGATAAGTTATACTTTATACGTTATACGTTATACGATATACGTTATACGTTATACGTTATACGTTATACGTTATACGTTATAGGTTATACGTTATACGTTATACGTTATACGTCATACGTTATGGGTTATACGTTATACGTTATACGTTATACGTTATACGTTATACGTTATACGTTATACGTTACAAGTTATACGTTATACGTTATACGATATACGTCATAGGTTACACGATACACGTTATACGTTACACGTAATATGTAATACGTTATACGTTTTACGTTATTCGATATACGTTATACGTTATACGTTATACGTTATACGTTACACGCTATACGTTATACGTTATACGTTATACGTTATACGTTATACGTTATACGTTATACGTTATACGATATACGTTATACGTTATACGTTATACGTTATACGTTATACGTTATACGTTATACGTTATACGTTATACGTTATACGTCACACGTTATACGTTATACGTTACACGTTATACGTTATACGTTATACGTTATACGTTATACGTTATACGTTAAACGTTCTACGTTATACGTTATACGTTATACGTTATACGTTATACGTTATACGTTATACGTTATACGTTATACGTTCTACTTTATACGTTATACGTTACACGTTACACGTTATACGTTATACGTTAAACGTTATACGTCATAGCTTACACGATACACGTTATACGTCATACGTTATACGTTACACGTTATACGTCACACGTTATACGTTATACGTTACACGTTATACGTTATACGTTATACGTTATACGTTAAAAGTTATACGTTATACGTTAAACGTTCTACGTTATACGTTACACGTTATACGTTATACGTTACACGTTATACGTTATACGTTATACGTTATACGTTATACGTTAAACGTTCTACGTTATACGTTATACGTTATACGTTATACGTTATACGTTATACGTTATACGTTATACGTTATACGTTATACGTTATACGTTATACGTTATACGTTATACGTTATACGTTATACGTTATACGTTATACGTTATACGTTATACGTTATACGTTATACGTTATACGTTATACGTTATACGTTATACGTTATACGTTATACGTTATACGTTATACGTTATACGTTATACGTTATACGTTATACGTTATACGTTATACGTTATACGTTGTACGTTATACGTTGTACGTTGTACGTTATACGTTATACGTTATACGTTATACGTTATACGTTATACGTTATACGTAATATGTAATACGTCATACGTTATACGTTATACGTTATACGTTATACGGTATACGTTATACGTTATACGTTATACGTTATACGTTATACGTGATACGTTATACGTTATACGTTATACGTTATACGTTATACGTTATGCGTTATACGTTATACGTTATACGTTATACGTTATACGTTATACGTTATACGTTATACGTTATACGTTATACGTTATACGTTATACGTTATACGTTATACGTTATACGTTATACGTTATACGTTATACTTTGTACGTTATACGTTATACGTTATACGTTATGCGTTATAGGATATACGTTATACGTCAGACGTTATACGTTATACGTTATATGTTATACGTTATAAGTTATACGTTATACATTATACGTTATACGTTCTACGTTATACGTTATACGTTAAACGCTGTACGTTATACGTTATTCGTTATACGTTATACGTTATACGTTATACGTTAGACGCTATACGTTATACGTTATACGTTCTACGTTATACGTTATACGTTAGACGTTGTACGTTATACGTTATACGTTATACGTTATACGTTATACGTTATACGTTATACATTATAGGATATACGTTATACGTTATACGTTGTACGTTATACGTTATACGTTATACGTTATACGTTATACGTTATACGTTATACGTTATACGTTATACGTTATACGTTATACGTTATACGTTATACGTTATACGTTATACGTTATACTTTGTACGTTATACGTTATACGTTATACGTTATGCGTTATACGTTATACGTTATACGTTATACGTTATACGTTATACGTTATACGTAATATGTAATACGTCATACGTTTTACGTTAATCGTTATACGTTATACGTTATACGCTATACGTTATACGTTATACGTTATACGTTATACGTTATACGTTATACGTTATACGTTATACGTTAGACGCTATACGTTATACGTTATACGTTCTACGTTATACGTTATACGTTAAACGTTGTACGTTATACGTTATACGTTATACGTTATACGTTATACGTTATACGTTATGCGTTATAGGATATACGTTATACGTTATACGTTGTACGTTATACGTTATACGTTATGCGTTATACGTCATGCGATATACGTTATACGTTATTCGTTATACGTTATACGTTAAACGTTGTACGTTATACGTTATACGTTATACGTTATACGTTATACGTTATACGTTATACGTTATATAATACGTTATACGTTATACGTTATACGTTATACGTTATACGTTATACGTTATACGTTGTACGTTATACGTTATACGTTATGCGTTATAGGATATACGTTATACGTTATGCGTTATACGTTATACGTTATACATTATACGTTATACGTTATACGTTATACGTCATACGTTATACGTTATACGTTATACGTTATACGTTATACGTTATACGTTATACGTTATACGTTATACGTTATACGTTATACGTTATACGTTATACGTTATACGTTATACGTTATACGGTGTACGTTATACGTTAAAACGTTATACGTAATACGTTATACGTTATACGTTATACGTTATACGGAATACGTTATACGTTATACGTTATACGTCATACGTGATAAGTTATACTTTATACGTTATACGTTATACGATATACGTTATACGTTATACGTTATACGTTATACGTTATACGTTATACGTTATACGTTATACGTTATACGTTATACGTCATACGTTATGGGTTATACGTTATACGTTATACGTTATACGTTATACGTTATACGTTATACGTTATACGTTACAAGTTATACGTTATACGTTATACGATATACGTCATAGGTTACACGATACACGTTATACGTTACACGTAATATGTAATACGTTATACGTTTTACGTTATTCGATATACGTTATACGTTATACGTTATACGTTATACGTTATACGTTATACGTTACACGCTATACGTTATACGTTATACGTTATACGTTATACGTTATACGTTATACGTTATACGTTATACGTTATACGTTTTACGTTATACGTTATACGTTATACGTTATACGTTATACGTTAAACGTTCTACGTTATACGTTATACGTTATACGTTATACGTTATACGTTATACGTTATACGTTATACGTTATACGTTATACGTTATACGTTATACGTTATACGTTATACGTTATACGTTATACGTTATACTTTGTACGTTATACGTTATACGTTATACGTTATGCGTTATACGTTATACGTTATACGTTATACGTTATACGTTATACGTTATACGTAATATGTAATACGTCATACGTTTTACGTTAATCGTTATACGTTATACGTTATACGCTATACGTTATACGTTATACGTTATACGTTATACGTTATACGTTATACGTTATACGTTATACGTTAGACGCTATACGTTATACGTTATACGTTCTACGTTATACGTTATACGTTAAACGTTGTACGTTATACGTTATACGTTATACGTTATACGTTATACGTTATACGTTATGCGTTATAGGATATACGTTATACGTTATACGTTGTACGTTATACGTTATACGTTATGCGTTATACGTCATGCGATATACGTTATACGTTATTCGTTATACGTTATACGTTAAACGTTGTACGTTATACGTTATACGTTATACGTTATACGTTATACGTTATACGTTATACGTTATATAATACGTTATACGTTATACGTTATACGTTATACGTTATACGTTATACGTTATACGTTGTACGTTATACGTTATACGTTATGCGTTATAGGATATACGTTATACGTTATGCGTTATACGTTATACGTTATACATTATACGTTATACGTTATGCGTTATACGTCATACGTCATACGTTATACGTTATACGTTATACGTTATACGTTCTACGTTATACGTTATACGTTAAACGTTGTACGTTATACGTTATACGTTATACGTTATACGTTATACGTTATACGTTTTACGTTATACGTTATACGTTATACGTCATACGTTATACGTTATACGTTATACGTTATACGTTATACGTTATACGTTATACGTTATACGTTATGCGTTATACGTTATACGTTATACGTTGTACGTTATACGTTATACGTTATGCGTTATAGGATATACGTTATACGTTATGCGTTATACGTTATACGTTATACATTATACGTTATACGTTATACGTTATACGTCATACGTTATACGTTATACGTTATACGTTATACGTTATACGTTATACGTTATACGTTATACGTTATACGTTATACGTTATACGTTATACGTTATACGTTATACGTTATACGGTGTACGTTATACGTTAAAACGTTATACGTAATACGTTATACGTTATACGTTATACGTTATACGGAATACGTTATACGTTATACGTTATACGTCATACGTGATAAGTTATACTTTATACGTTATACGTTATACGATATACGTTATACGTTATACGTTATACGTTATACGTTATACGTTATACGTTATACGTTATACGTTATACGTTATACGTCATACGTTATGGGTTATACGTTATACGTTATACGTTATACGTTACACGTTATACGTTATACGTTATACGTTATACGTTATACGTTATACGTTAAACGTTCTACGTTATACGTTATACGTTATACGTTATACGTTTTACGTTATACGATATACGTTATACGTTATACGTTATACGTTATACGTTATAAGTTATACGTTATACGTTATACGTTATACGTTATACGTTATACGTTATACGTTAGACGCTATACGTTATACGTTATACGTTCTACGTTATACGTTATACGTTAAACGTTGTACGTTATACGTTATACGTTATACGTTATACGTTATACGTTATACGTTATGCGTTATAGGATATACGTTATACGTTATACGTTATACGTTATACGTTATACGTTACACGTTATACGTTATACGTTATACGTTATACGTTATACGTTATACGTTATACGTTATACGATATACGTTATACGTTATACGTTATACGTTATACGTTATACGTTATACGTTATACGTCATAGCTTACACGATACACGTTATACGTCATACGTTATACGTTACACGTTATACGTCACACGTTATACGTTATACGTTACACGTTATACGTTATACGTTATACGTTATACGTTATACGTTATACGTTAAACGTTCTACGTTATACGTTATACGTTATACGTTATACGTTATACGTTATACGTTATACGTTATACGTTATACGTTATACTTTATACGTTATACGTTACACGTTACACGTTATACGTTATACGTTAAACGTTATACG
The DNA here is from genome assembly GCF_051014685.1 of Ptiloglossa arizonensis. Taxonomy (NCBI): domain Eukaryota; kingdom Metazoa; phylum Arthropoda; class Insecta; order Hymenoptera; family Colletidae; genus Ptiloglossa; species Ptiloglossa arizonensis. The sequence goes on from NW_027478902.1 coordinate 261,158, forward strand.
TCATAGCTTACACGATACACGTTATACGTCATACGTTATACGTTACACGTTATACGTCACACGTTATACGTTATACGTTACACGTTATACGTTATACGTTATACGTTATACGTTAAAAGTTATACGTTATACGTTAAACGTTCTACGTTATACGTTACACGTTATACGTTATACGTTACACGTTATACGTTATACGTTATACGTTATACGTTATACGTTAAACGTTCTACGTTATACGTTATACGTTATACGTTATACGTTATACGTTATACGTTATACGTTATACGTTATACGTTATACGTTATACGTTATACGTTATACGTTATACGTTATACGTTATACGTTATACGTTATACGTTATACGTTATACGTTATACGTTATACGTTATACGTTATACGTTATACGTTATACGTTATACGTTATACGTTATACGTTATACGTTATACGTTATACGTTATACGTTATACGTTATACGTTATACGTTATACGTTATACGTTGTACGTTGTACGTTATACGTTATACGTTATACGTTATACGTTATACGTTATACGTTATACGTAATATGTAATACGTCATACGTTATACGTTATACGTTATACGTTATACGTTATACGTTATACGTTATACGTTATACGTTATACGTGATACGTTATACGTTATACGTTATACGTTATACGTTATACGTTATGCGTTATACGTTATACGTTATACGTTATACGTTATACGTTATACGTTATACGTTATACGTTATACGTTATACGTTATACGTTATACGTTATACGTTATACGTTATACGTTATACGTTATACTTTGTACGTTATACGTTATACGTTATACGTTATGCGTTATAGGATATACGTTATACGTCAGACGTTATACGTTATACGTTATATGTTATACGTTATAAGTTATACGTTATACATTATACGTTATACGTTCTACGTTATACGTTATACGTTAAACGCTGTACGTTATACGTTATTCGTTATACGTTATACGTTATACGTTATACGTTAGACGCTATACGTTATACGTTATACGTTCTACGTTATACGTTATACGTTAGACGTTGTACGTTATACGTTATACGTTATACGTTATACGTTATACGTTATACGTTATGCGTTATAGGATATACGTTATACGTTATACGTTGTACGTTATACGTTATACGTTATACGTTATACGTTATACGTTATACGTTATACGTTATACGTTATACGTTATACGTTATACGTTATACTTTGTACGTTATACGTTATACGTTATACGTTATGCGTTATACGTTATACGTTATACGTTATACGTTATACGTTATACGTTATACGTAATATGTAATACGTCATACGTTTTACGTTAATCGTTATACGTTATACGTTATACGCTATACGTTATACGTTATACGTTATACGTTATACGTTATACGTTATACGTTATACGTTATACGTTAGACGCTATACGTTATACGTTATACGTTCTACGTTATACGTTATACGTTAAACGTTGTACGTTATACGTTATACGTTATACGTTATACGTTATACGTTATACGTTATGCGTTATAGGATATACGTTATACGTTATACGTTGTACGTTATACGTTATACGTTATGCGTTATACGTCATGCGATGTACGTTATACGTTATTCGTTATACGTTATACGTTAAACGTTGTACGTTATACGTTATACGTTATACGTTATACGTTATACGTTATACGTTATACGTTATATAATACGTTATACGTTATACGTTATACGTTATACGTTATACGTTATACGTTATACGTTGTACGTTATACGTTATACGTTATGCGTTATAGGATATACGTTATACGTTATGCGTTATACGTTATACGTTATACATTATACGTTATACGTTATACGTTATACGTCATACGTTATACGTTATACGTTATACGTTATACGTTCTACGTTATACGTTATACGTTAAAGGTTGTACGTTATACGTTATACGTTATACGTTATACGTTATACGTTATACGTTTTACGTTATACGTTATACGTTATACGTCATACGTTATACGTTATACGTTATACGTTATACGTTATACGTTATACGTTATACGTTATACGTTATGCGTTATACGTTATACGTTATACGTTGTACGTTATACGTTATACGTTATGCGTTATAGGATATACGTTATACGTTATGCGTTATACGTTATACGTTATACATTATACGTTATACGTTATACGTTATACGTCATACGTTATACGTTATACGTTATACGTTATACGTTATACGTTATACGTTATACGTTATACGTTATACGTTATACGTTATACGTTATACGTTATACGTTATACGTTATACGGTGTACGTTATACGTTAAAACGTTATACGTAATACGTTATACGTTATACGTTATACGTTATACGGAATACGTTATACGTTATACGTTATACGTCATACGTGATAAGTTATACTTTATACGTTATACGTTATACGATATACGTTATACGTTATACGTTATACGTTATACGTTATACGTTATACGTTATACGTTATACGTTATACGTTATACGTCATACGTTATGGGTTATACGTTATACGTTATACGTTATACGTTATACGTTATACGTTATACGTTATACGTTACAAGTTATACGTTATACGTTATACGATATACGTCATAGGTTACACGATACACGTTATACGTTACACGTAATATGTAATACGTTATACGTTTTACGTTATTCGATATACGTTATACGTTATACGTTATACGTTATACGTTACACGCTATACGTTATACGTTATACGTTATACGTTATACGTTATACGTTATACGTTATACGTTATACGATATACGTTATACGTTATACGTTATACGTTATACGTTATACGTTATACGTTATACGTTATACGTTATACGTTATACGTCACACGTTATACGTTATACGTTACACGTTATACGTTATACGTTATACGTTATACGTTATACGTTATACGTTAAACGTTCTACGTTATACGTTATACGTTATACGTTATACGTTATACGTTATACGTTATACGTTATACGTTATACGTTCTACTTTATACGTTATACGTTACACGTTACACGTTATACGTTATACGTTAAACGTTATACGTCATAGCTTACACGATACACGTTATACGTCATACGTTATACGTTACACGTTATACGTCACACGTTATACGTTATACGTTACACGTTATACGTTATACGTTATACGTTATACGTTAAAAGTTATACGTTATACGTTAAACGTTCTACGTTATACGTTACACGTTATACGTTATACGTTACACGTTATACGTTATACGTTATACGTTATACGTTATACGTTAAACGTTCTACGTTATACGTTATACGTTATACGTTATACGTTATACGTTATACGTTATACGTTATACGTTATACGTTATACGTTATACGTTATACGTTATACGTTATACGTTATACGTTATACGTTATACGTTATACGTTATACGTTATACGTTATACGTTATACGTTATACGTTATACGTTATACGTTATACGTTATACGTTATACGTTATACGTTATACGTTATACGTTATACGTTGTACGTTATACGTTGTACGTTGTACGTTATACGTTATACGTTATACGTTATACGTTATACGTTATACGTTATACGTAATATGTAATACGTCATACGTTATACGTTATACGTTATACGTTATACGGTATACGTTATACGTTATACGTTATACGTTATACGTGATACGTTATACGTTATACGTTATACGTTATACGTTATACGTTATGCGTTATACGTTATACGTTATACGTTATACGTTATACGTTATACGTTATACGTTATACGTTATACGTTATACGTTATACGTTATACGTTATACGTTATACGTTATACGTTATACGTTATACGTTATACTTTGTACGTTATACGTTATACGTTATACGTTATGCGTTATAGGATATACGTTATACGTCAGACGTTATACGTTATACGTTATATGTTATACGTTATAAGTTATACGTTATACATTATACGTTATACGTTCTACGTTATACGTTATACGTTAAACGCTGTACGTTATACGTTATTCGTTATACGTTATACGTTATACGTTATACGTTAGACGCTATACGTTATACGTTATACGTTCTACGTTATACGTTATACGTTAGACGTTGTACGTTATACGTTATACGTTATACGTTATACGTTATACGTTATACGTTATACATTATAGGATATACGTTATACGTTATACGTTGTACGTTATACGTTATACGTTATACGTTATACGTTATACGTTATACGTTATACGTTATACGTTATACGTTATACGTTATACGTTATACGTTATACGTTATACGTTATACGTTATACTTTGTACGTTATACGTTATACGTTATACGTTATGCGTTATACGTTATACGTTATACGTTATACGTTATACGTTATACGTTATACGTAATATGTAATACGTCATACGTTTTACGTTAATCGTTATACGTTATACGTTATACGCTATACGTTATACGTTATACGTTATACGTTATACGTTATACGTTATACGTTATACGTTATACGTTAGACGCTATACGTTATACGTTATACGTTCTACGTTATACGTTATACGTTAAACGTTGTACGTTATACGTTATACGTTATACGTTATACGTTATACGTTATACGTTATGCGTTATAGGATATACGTTATACGTTATACGTTGTACGTTATACGTTATACGTTATGCGTTATACGTCATGCGATATACGTTATACGTTATTCGTTATACGTTATACGTTAAACGTTGTACGTTATACGTTATACGTTATACGTTATACGTTATACGTTATACGTTATACGTTATATAATACGTTATACGTTATACGTTATACGTTATACGTTATACGTTATACGTTATACGTTGTACGTTATACGTTATACGTTATGCGTTATAGGATATACGTTATACGTTATGCGTTATACGTTATACGTTATACATTATACGTTATACGTTATACGTTATACGTCATACGTTATACGTTATACGTTATACGTTATACGTTCTACGTTATACGTTATACGTTAAACGTTGTACGTTATACGTTATACGTTATACGTTATACGTTATACGTTATACGTTTTACGTTATACGTTATACGTTATACGTCATACGTTATACGTTATACGTTATACGTTATACGTTATACGTTATACGTTATACGTTATACGTTATGCGTTATACGTTATACGTTATACGTTGTACGTTATACGTTATACGTTATGCGTTATAGGATATACGTTATACGTTATGCGTTATACGTTATACGTTATACATTATACGTTATACGTTATACGTTATACGTCATACGTTATACGTTATACGTTATACGTTATACGTTATACGTTATACGTTATACGTTATACGTTATACGTTATACGTTATACGTTATACGTTATACGTTATACGGTGTACGTTATACGTTAAAACGTTATACGTAATACGTTATACGTTATACGTTATACGTTATACGGAATACGTTATACGTTATACGTTATACGTCATACGTGATAAGTTATACTTTATACGTTATACGTTATACGATATACGTTATACGTTATACGTTATACGTTATACGTTATACGTTATACGTTATACGTTATACGTTATACGTTATACGTCATACGTTATGGGTTATACGTTATACGTTATACGTTATACGTTATACGTTATACGTTATACGTTATACGTTACAAGTTATACGTTATACGTTATACGATATACGTCATAGGTTACACGATACACGTTATACGTTACACGTAATATGTAATACGTTATACGTTTTACGTTATTCGATATACGTTATACGTTATACGTTATACGTTATACGTTACACGCTATACGTTATACGTTATACGTTATACGTTATACGTTATACGTTATACGTTATACGTTATACGTTATACGTTTTACGTTATACGTTATACGTTATACGTTATACGTTATACGTTAAACGTTCTACGTTATACGTTATACGTTATACGTTATACGTTATACGTTATACGTTATACGTTATACGTTATACGTTATACGTTATACGTTATACGTTATACGTTATACGTTATACGTTATACGTTATACTTTGTACGTTATACGTTATACGTTATACGTTATGCGTTATACGTTATACGTTATACGTTATACGTTATACGTTATACGTTATACGTAATATGTAATACGTCATACGTTTTACGTTAATCGTTATACGTTATACGTTATACGCTATACGTTATACGTTATACGTTATACGTTATACGTTATACGTTATACGTTATACGTTATACGTTAGACGCTATACGTTATACGTTATACGTTCTACGTTATACGTTATACGTTAAACGTTGTACGTTATACGTTATACGTTATACGTTATACGTTATACGTTATACGTTATGCGTTATAGGATATACGTTATACGTTATACGTTGTACGTTATACGTTATACGTTATGCGTTATACGTCATGCGATATACGTTATACGTTATTCGTTATACGTTATACGTTAAACGTTGTACGTTATACGTTATACGTTATACGTTATACGTTATACGTTATACGTTATACGTTATATAATACGTTATACGTTATACGTTATACGTTATACGTTATACGTTATACGTTATACGTTGTACGTTATACGTTATACGTTATGCGTTGTAGGATATACGTTATACGTTATGCGTTATACGTTATACGTTATACATTATACGTTATACGTTATGCGTTATACGTCATACGTCATACGTTATACGTTATACGTTATACGTTATACGTTCTACGTTATACGTTATACGTTAAACGTTGTACGTTATACGTTATACGTTATACGTTATACGTTATACGTTATACGTTTTACGTTATACGTTATACGTTATACGTCATACGTTATACGTTATACGTTATACGTTATACGTTATACGTTATACGTTATACGTTATACGTTATGCGTTATACGTTATACGTTATACGTTGTACGTTATACGTTATACGTTATGCGTTATAGGATATACGTTATACGTTATGCGTTATACGTTATACGTTATACATTATACGTTATACGTTATACGTTATACGTCATACGTTATACGTTATACGTTATACGTTATACGTTATACGTTATACGTTATACGTTATACGTTATACGTTATACGTTATACGTTATACGTTATACGTTATACGTTATACGTTATACGTTATACGTTATACGTTATACGTTATACGGTGTACGTTATACGTTAAAACGTTATACGTAATACGTTATACGTTATACGTTATACGGAATACGTTATACGTTATACGTTATACGTCATACGTGATAAGTTATACTTTATACGTTATACGTTATACGATATACGTTATACGTTATACGTTATACGTTATACGTTATACGTTATGCGTTATACGTTATGCGTTATACGTTATGCGTTATACGTTATACATTATACGTTATACGTTATACGTTATACGTTATACGTTATACGTTATACTTTGTACGTTATACGTTATACGTTATACGTTATGCGTTATAGGATATACGTTATGCGTTGTACGTTATACGTTATACGTTATACGTTATACGTTATACGTTATACGTTAGACGCTATACGTTATACGTAATATGTAATACGTCATACGTTTTACGTTAATCGTTATACGTTATACGTTATACGTTATACGTTATACGTTATACGTTATACGTTATGCGTTATACGTTATACGTTATACGTTCTACGTTATACGTTATACGTTAAACGTTGTACGTTATACGTTATACGTTATATGTTATACGTTATACGTTATACGTTATGCGTTATACGTTATACGTTATACGTTATACGTTATACGTTATACGTTATACGTTATACTTTGTACGTTATTCGTTATACGTTATACGTTAAACGTTGTACGTTATACGTTATACGTTATACGTTACACGTTATACGTTATACGTTATACGTTATATAATACGTTATACGTTATACGTTATACGTTATACGTTATACGTTATACGTTATACGTTATACGTTATACGTTATACGTTATACGTTATACGTTATACGTTATACTTTGTACGTTATACGTTATACGTTATACGTTATGCGTTATAGGATATACGTTATACGTTATACGTTATACGTTATACGTTATACTTTATACGTTATACGTTATACGTTATACGTTATACGTTATACGTTATACTTTATACGTTATACGTTATACGTTATATGTTATACGTTATACGTTATACGTTATACGTTATACGTTATACGTTATACGTTATACGTTATACGTTATACGTTGTACGTTGTACGTTATACGTTATACGTTATACGTTATACGTTATACGTTATACGTAATATGTAATACGTCATACGTTATACGTTATACGTTATACGTTATACGTTATACGTTATACGTTATACGTTATACGTTATACGTGATACGTTATACGTTATACGTTATACGTTATACGTTATACGTTATGCGTTATACGTTATACGTTATACGTTATACGTTATACGTTATACGTTATACGTTATACGTTATACGTTATACGTTATACGTTATACGTTATACGTTATACGTTATACGTTATACGTTATACTTTGTACGTTATACGTTATACGTTATACGTTATGCGTTATAGGATATACGTTATACGTCAGACGTTATACGTTATACGTTATATGTTATACGTTATGCGTTATACGTTATACGTTATACGTTCTACGTTATACGTTATACGTTAAACGTTGTACGTTATACGTTATACGTTATATGTTATACGTTATACGTTATACGTTATGCGTTATACGTTATACGTTATACGTTATACGTTATACGTTATACGTTATACGTTATACGTTATACTTTGTACGTTATTCGTTATACGTTATACGTTAAACGTTGTACGTTATACGTTATACGTTATACGTTACACGTTATACGTTATACGTTATACGTTATATAATACGTTATACGTTATACGTTATACGTTATACGTTATACGTTATACGTTATACGTTATACGTTATACGTTATACGTTATACGTTATACGTTATACTTTGTACGTTATACGTTATACGTTATACGTTATGCGTTATAGGATATACGTTATACGTTATACGTTATACGTTATACGTTATACTTTATACGTTATACGTTATACGTTATACGTTATACGTTATACGTTATACGTTATACGTTATACTTTATACGTTATATGTTATACGTTATACGTTATACGTTATACGTTATACGTTATACGTTATACGTTATACGTTATACGTTATACGTTGTACGTTGTACGTTATACGTTATACGTTATACGTTATACGTTATACGTTATACGTTATACGTAATATGTAATACGTCATACGTTATACGTTATACGTTATACGTTATACGTTATACGTTATACGTTATACGTTATACGTTATACGTGATACGTTATACGTTATACGTTATACGTTATACGTTATACGTTATGCGTTATACGTTATACGTTATACGTTATACGTTATACGTTATACGTTATACGTTATACGTTATACGTTATACGTTATACGTTATACGTTATACGTTATACTTTGTACGTTATACGTTATACGTTATACGTTATGCGTTATAGGATATACGTTATACGTCAGACGTTATACGTTATACGTTATATGTTATACGTTATAAGTTATACGTTATACATTATACGTTATACGTTCTACGTTATACGTTATACGTTAAACGCTGTACGTTATACGTTATTCGTTATACGTTATACGTTATACGTTATACGTTAGACGCTATACGTTATACGTTATACGTTCTACGTTATACGTTATACGTTAGACGTTGTACGTTATACGTTATACGTTATACGTTATACGTTATACGTTATACGTTATGCGTTATAGGATATACGTTATACGTTATACGTTGTACGTTATACGTTATACGTTATACGTTATACGTTATACGTTATACGTTATACGTTATACGTTATACGTTATACGTTATACGTTATACTTTGTACGTTATACGTTATACGTTATACGTTATGCGTTATACGTTATACGTTATACGTTATACGTTATACGTTATACGTTATACGTAATATGTAATACGTCATACGTTTTACGTTAATCGTTATACGTTATACGTTATACGCTATACGTTATACGTTATACGTTATACGTTATACGTTATACGTTATACGTTATACGTTATACGTTAGACGCTATACGTTATACGTTATACGTTCTACGTTATACGTTATACGTTAAACGTTGTACGTTATACGTTATACGTTATACGTTATACGTTATACGTTATACGTTATGCGTTATAGGATATACGTTATACGTTATACGTTGTACGTTATACGTTATACGTTATGCGTTATACGTCATGCGATATACGTTATACGTTATTCGTTATACGTTATACGTTAAACGTTGTACGTTATACGTTATACGTTATACGTTATACGTTATACGTTATACGTTATACGTTATATAATACGTTATACGTTATACGTTATACGTTATACGTTATACGTTATACGTTATACGTTGTACGTTATACGTTATACGTTATGCGTTATAGGATATACGTTATACGTTATGCGTTATACGTTATACGTTATACATTATACGTTATACGTTATACGTTATACGTCATACGTTATACGTTATACGTTATACGTTATACGTTCTACGTTATACGTTATACGTTAAACGTTGTACGTTATACGTTATACGTTATACGTTATACGTTATACGTTATACGTTTTACGTTATACGTTATACGTTATACGTCATACGTTATACGTTATACGTTATACGTTATACGTTATACGTTATACGTTATACGTTATACGTTATGCGTTATACGTTATACGTTATACGTTGTACGTTATACGTTATACGTTATGCGTTATAGGATATACGTTATACGTTATGCGTTATACGTTATACGTTATACATTATACGTTATACGTTATACGTTATACGTCATACGTTATACGTTATACGTTATACGTTATACGTTATACGTTATACGTTATACGTTATACGTTATACGTTATACGTTATACGTTATACGTTATACGGTGTACGTTATACGTTAAAACGTTATACGTAATACGTTATACGTTATACGTTATACGTTATACGGAATACGTTATACGTTATACGTTATACGTCATACGTGATAAGTTATACTTTATACGTTATACGTTATACGATATACGTTATACGTTATACGTTATACGTTATACGTTATACGTTATACGTTATACGTTATACGTTATACGTTATACGTCATACGTTATGGGTTATACGTTATACGTTATACGTTATACGTTATACGTTATACGTTATACGTTATACGTTATACGTTACAAGTTATACGTTATACGTTATACGATATACGTCATAGGTTACACGATACACGTTATACGTTACACGTAATATGTAATACGTTATACGTTTTACGTTATTCGATATACGTTATACGTTATACGTTATACGTTATACGTTACACGCTATACGTTATACGTTATACGTTATACGTTATACGTTATACGTTATACGTTATACGTTATACGATATACGTTATACGTTATACGTTATACGTTATACGTTATACGTTATACGTTATACGTTATACGTTATACGTTATACGTTTTACGTTATACGTTATACGTTATACGTTATACGTTATACGTTATACGTTAAACGTTCTACGTTATACGTTATACGTTATACGTTATACGTTATACGTTATACGTTATACGTTATACGTTATACGTTATACGTTATACGTTATACGTTATACGTTATACGTTATACTTTGTACGTTATACGTTATACGTTATACGTTATGCGTTATACGTTATACGTTATACGTTATACGTTATACGTTATACGTTATACGTAATATGTAATACGTCATACGTTTTACGTTAATCGTTATACGTTATACGTTATACGCTATACGTTATACGTTATACGTTATACGTTATACGTTATACGTTATACGTTATACGTTATACGTTAGACGCTATACGTTATACGTTATACGTTCTACGTTATACGTTATACGTTAAACGTTGTACGTTATACGTTATACGTTATACGTTATACGTTATACGTTATACGTTATGCGTTATAGGATATACGTTATACGTTATACGTTGTACGTTATACGTTATACGTTATGCGTTATACGTCATGCGATATACGTTATACGTTATTCGTTATACGTTATACGTTAAACGTTGTACGTTATACGTTATACGTTATACGTTATACGTTATACGTTATACGTTATACGTTATATAATACGTTATACGTTATACGTTATACGTTATACGTTATACGTTATACGTTATACGTTGTACGTTATACGTTATACGTTATGCGTTATAGGATATACGTTATACGTTATGCGTTATACGTTATACGTTATACATTATACGTTATACGTTATACGTTATACGTCATACGTCATACGTTATACGTTATACGTTATACGTTATACGTTCTACGTTATACGTTATACGTTAAACGTTGTACGTTATACGTTATACGTTATACGTTATACGTTATACGTTATACGTTTTACGTTATACGTTATACGTTATACGTCATACGTTATACGTTATACGTTATACGTTATACGTTATACGTTATACGTTATACGTTATACGTTATACGTTATGCGTTATACGTTATACGTTATACGTTGTACGTTATACGTTATACGTTATGCGTTATAGGATATACGTTATACGTTAAAACGTTATACGTAATACGTTATACGTTATACGTTATACGGAATACGTTATACGTTATACGTTATACGTCATACGTGATAAGTTATACTTTATACGTTATACGTTATACGATATACGTTATACGTTATACGTTATACGTTATACGTTATACGTTATACGTTATACGTTATACGTTATACGTCATACGTTATGGGTTATACGTTATACGTTATACGTTATACGTTATACGTTATACGTTATACGTTACAAGTTATACGTTATACGTTATACGTTATACGTTATACGTTCTACGTTATACGTTATACGTTAAACGTTGTACGTTATACGTTATACGTTATACGTTATACGTTATATAATACGTTATACGTTATACGTTATACGTTATACGTTATACGTTATACGTTATACGTTGTACGTTATACGTTATACGTTATGCGTTATAGGATATACGTTATACGTTATACGTTGTACGTTATACGTTATACGTTATACGTTATACGTTATACGTTATACGTTATACGTTATACGTTATACGTTATACGTTATACGTTATACTTTGTACGTCATACGTTATACGTTATACGTTATGCGTTATACGTTATACGTTATACGTTATACGTTATACGTTATACGTTATACGTAATATGTAATACGTCATACGTTTTACGTTAATCGTTATACGTTATACGTTATACGCTATACGTTATACGTTATACGTTATACGTTATACGTTATACGTTATACGTTATACGTTATACGTTAGACGCTATACGTTATACGTTATACGTTCTACGTTATACGTTATACGTTAAACGTTGTACGTTATACGTTATACGTTATACGTTATACGTTATACGTTATACGTTATGCGTTATAGGATATACGTTATACGTTATACGTTGTACGTTATACGTTATACGTTATGCGTTATACGTCATGCGATATACGTTATACGTTATTCGTTATACGTTATACGTTAAACGTTGTACGTTATACGTTATACGTTATACGTTATACGTTATACGTTATACGTTATACGTTATACGTTATACGTTATATAATACGTTATACGTTATACGTTATACGTTATACGTTATACGTTATACGTTATACGTTGTACGTTATACGTTATACGTTATGCGTTATAGGATATACGTTATACGTTATGCGTTATACGTTATACGTTATACATTATACGTTATACGTTATACGTTATACGTCATACGTTATACGTTATACGTTATACGTTATACGTTCTACGTTATACGTTATACGTTAAACGTTGTACGTTATACGTTATACGTTATACGTTATACGTTATACGTTATACGTTTTACGTTATACGTTATACGTTATACGTCATACGTTATACGTTATACGTTATACGTTATACGTTATACGTTATACGTTATACGTTATACGTTATGCGTTATACGTTATACGTTATACGTTGTACGTTATACGTTATACGTTATGCGTTATAGGATATACGTTATACGTTATGCGTTATACGTTATACGTTATACATTATACGTTATACGTTATACGTTATACGTCATACGTTATACGTTATACGTTATACGTTATACGTTATACGTTATACGTTATACGTTATACGTTATACGTTATACGTTATACGTTATACGTTATACGGTGTACGTTATACGTTAAAACGTTATACGTAATACGTTATACGTTATACGTTATACGTTATACGGAATACGTTATACGTTATACGTTATACGTCATACGTGATAAGTTATACTTTATACGTTATACGTTATACGATATACGTTATACGTTATACGTTATACGTTATACGTTATACGTTATACGTTATACGTTATACGTTATACGTTATACGTCATACGTTATGGGTTATACGTTATACGTTATACGTTATACGTTATACGTTATACGTTATACGTTATACGTTATACGTTACAAGTTATACGTTATACGTTATACGATATACGTCATAGGTTACACGATACACGTTATACGTTACACGTAATATGTAATACGTTATACGTTTTACGTTATTCGATATACGTTATACGTTATACGTTATACGTTATACGTTACACGCTATACGTTATACGTTATACGTTATACGTTATACGTTATACGTTATACGTTATACGTTATACGATATACGTTATACGTTATACGTTATACGTTATACGTTATACGTTATACGTTATACGTTATACGTTATACGTTATACGTTTTACGTTATACGTTATACGTTATACGTTATACGTTATACGTTATACGTTAAACGTTCTACGTTATACGTTATACGTTATACGTTATACGTTATACGTTATACGTTATACGTTATACGTTATACGTTATACGTTATACGTTATACGTTATACGTTATACGTTATACTTTGTACGTTATACGTTATACGTTATACGTTATGCGTTATACGTTATACGTTATACGTTATACGTTATACGTTATACGTTATACGTAATATGTAATACGTCATACGTTTTACGTTAATCGTTATACGTTATACGTTATACGCTATACGTTATACGTTATACGTTATACGTTATACGTTATACGTTATACGTTATACGTTATACGTTAGACGCTATACGTTATACGTTATACGTTCTACGTTATACGTTATACGTTAAACGTTGTACGTTATACGTTATACGTTATACGTTATACGTTATACGTTATACGTTATGCGTTATAGGATATACGTTATACGTTATACGTTGTACGTTATACGTTATACGTTATGCGTTATACGTCATGCGATATACGTTATACGTTATTCGTTATACGTTATACGTTAAACGTTGTACGTTATACGTTATACGTTATACGTTATACGTTATACGTTATACGTTATACGTTATATAATACGTTATACGTTATACGTTATACGTTATACGTTATACGTTATACGTTATACGTTGTACGTTATACGTTATACGTTATGCGTTATAGGATATACGTTATACGTTATGCGTTATACGTTATACGTTATACATTATACGTTATACGTTATACGTTATACGTCATACGTCATACGTTATACGTTATACGTTATACGTTATACGTTCTACGTTATACGTTATACGTTAAACGTTGTACGTTATACGTTATACGTTATACGTTATACGTTATACGTTATACGTTTTACGTTATACGTTATACGTTATACGTCATACGTTATACGTTATACGTTATACGTTATACGTTATACGTTATACGTTATACGTTATACGTTATACGTTATGCGTTATACGTTATACGTTATACGTTGTACGTTATACGTTATACGTTATGCGTTATAGGATATACGTTATACGTTAAAACGTTATACGTAATACGTTATACGTTATACGTTATACGGAATACGTTATACGTTATACGTTATACGTCATACGTGATAAGTTATACTTTATACGTTATACGTTATACGATATACGTTATACGTTATACGTTATACGTTATACGTTATACGTTATACGTTATACGTTATACGTTATACGTCATACGTTATGGGTTATACGTTATACGTTATACGTTATACGTTATACGTTATACGTTATACGTTACAAGTTATACGTTATACGTTATACGATATACGTCATAGGTTACACGATACACGTTATACGTTACACGTAATATGTAATACGTTATACGTTTTACGTTATTCGATATACGTTATACGTTATACGTTATACGTTATACGTTACACGCTATACGTTATACGTTATACGTTATACGTTATACGTTATACGTTATACGTTATACGCTATACGTTATACGTTATACGTTATACGTTATACGTTATACGTTATGGGTTATACGTTATACGTTATACGTTATACGTTATACGTTATACGTTATACGTTATACGTTACAAGTTATACGTTATACGTTATACGATATACGTCATAGGTTACACGATACACGTTATACGTTACACGTAATATGTAATACGTTATACGTTTTACGTTATTCGATATGCGTTATACGTTATACGTTATACGTTATACGTTATACGTTATACGTTATACGTTATACGTTATACGTTATACGTTATACGTTATACGTTATACGTTATACGTTATACGATATACGTTATACGTTATACGTTATACGTTATACGTTATACGTTATACGTCATAGCTTACACGATACACGTTAAACGTCATACGTTATACGTTACACGTTATACGTCACACGTTATACGTTATACGTTACACGTTATACGTTATACGTTATACGTTATACGTTAAACGTTCTACGTTATACGTTATACGTTATACGTTATACGTTATACGTTATACGTTATACGTTATACGTTATACGTTATACGTTATACGTTATACGTTATACGTTATACGTTATACGTTATACGTTATACGATATACGTTATACGTTATACGTTATATGTTATACGTTATACGTTATACGTTATACGTTATACGTTTCAAGTTATACGTTATACGTTATACGATATACGTCATAGGTTACACGATACACGTTATACGTTATACGATATACGTCATAGGTTACACGATACACGTTATACGTTACACGTAATATGTAATACGTTATACGTTTTACGTTATTCGATATACGTTATACGTTATACGTTATACGTTATACGTTACACGCTATACGTTATACGTTATACGTTATACGTTATACGTTATACGTTATACGTTATACGTTATACGTTATACGTTATACGTTATACGTTATACGTTATACGATATACGTTATACGTTATACGTTATACGTTATACGTTATACGTTATACGTTATACGTTATACGTTATACGTTTTACGTTATACGTTATACGTTATACGTTATACGTTATACGTTAAACGTTCTACGTTATACGTTATACGTTATACGTTATACGTTATACGTTATACGTTATACGTTATACGTTATACGTTATACGTTATACGTTATACGTTATGGGTTATACGTTATACGTTATACGTTATACGTTATACGTTATGCGTTATACGTTATACGTTATACGTTATACGTCATACGTTATACGTTATACGTTATACGTTATACGATATACGTTATACGTTATACGTTATACGTTATACGTTATACGTTATACGTCATAGCTTACACGATACACGTTAAACGTCATACGTTATACGTTACACGTTATACGTCACACGTTATACGTTATACGTTACACGTTATACGTTATACGTTATACGTTATACGTTAAACGTTCTACGTTATACGTTATACGTTATACGTTATACGTTATACGTTATACGTTATACGTTATACGTTATACGCTATACGTTATACGTTATACGTTATACGTTATACGTTATACGTTATGGGTTATACGTTATACGTTATACGTTATACGTTATACGTTATACGTTATACGTTATACGTTACAAGTTATACGTTATACGTTATACGATATACGTCATAGGTTACACGATACACGTTATACGTTACACGTAATATGTAATACGTTATACGTTTTACGTTATTCGATATGCGTTATACGTTATACGTTATACGTTATACGTTATACGTTATACGTTATACGTTATACGTTATACGTTATACGTTATACGTTATACGTTATACGTTATACGTTATACGATATACGTTATACGTTATACGTTATACGTTATACGTTATACGTTATACGTCATAGCTTACACGATACACGTTAAACGTCATACGTTATACGTTACACGTTATACGTTATACGTCATAGCTTACACGATACACGTTAAACGTCATAGGTTATACGTTACACGTTATACGTCACACGTTATACGTTATACGTTACACGTTATACGTTATACGTTATACGTTATACGTTAAACGTTCTACGTTATACGTTATACGTTATACGTTATACGTTATACGTTATACGTTATACGTTATACGTTATACGTTATACGCTATACGTTATACGTTATACGTTATACGTTATACGTTATACGTTATGGGTTATACGTTATACGTTATACGTTATACGTTATACGTTATACGTTATACGTTATACGTTACAAGTTATACGTTATACGTTATACGATATACGTCATAGGTTACACGATACACGTTATACGTTACACGTAATATGTAATACGTTATACGTTTTACGTTATTCGATATGCGTTATACGTTATACGTTATACGTTATACGTTATACGTTATACGTTATACGTTATACGTTATACGTTATACGTTATACGTTATACGTTATACGTTATACGTTATACGATATACGTTATACGTTATACGTTATACGTTATACGTTATACGTTATACGTCATAGCTTACACGATACACGTTAAACGTCATACGTTATACGTTACACGTTATACGTCACACGTTATACGTTATACGTTACACGTTATACGTTATACGTTATACGTTATACGTTAAACGTTCTACGTTATACGTTATACGTTATACGTTATACGTTATACGTTATACGTTATACGTTATACGTTATACGTTATACGTTATACGTTATACGTTATACGTTATACGTTATACGTTATACGTTATACGATATACGTTATACGTTATACGTTATATGTTATACGTTATACGTTATACGTTATACGTTATACGTTTCAAGTTATACGTTATACGTTATACGATATACGTCATAGGTTACACGATACACGTTATACGTTACACGTAATATGTAATACGTTATACGTTATACGTTATACGTTATACGTTATACGTTATGGGTTATACGTTATACGTTATACGTTATACGTTATACGTTATACGTTATACGTTATACGTTATACGTTACAAGTTATACGTTATACGTTATACGATATACGTCATAGGTTACACGATACACGTTATACGTTACACGTAATATGTAATACGTTATACATTTTACGTTATTCGATATACGTTATACGTTATACGTTATACGTTATACAATATACGTTATACGTTATACGTTATACGTTACACGTTATACGTTATACGATATACGTTATACGTTAAACGTTCTACGTTCTACGTTATACGTTATACGTTATACGTTATACGTTATACGTTATACGTTATACGTTATACGTTATACGTTATACGTTATACGTTATACGTTATACGTTATACGTTATACTTTATACGTTATACGTTATACGTTATACGTTATACGTTTTACGTTATACGTTATACGTTATACGTTATACGTTATACGTTATACGTTATACGTTATACGTTATACGTTATACGTTATACGTTATACATTATACGTTATACGTTATACGTTATGCGTTATACGTTATGCGTTATACGTTATGCGTTATACGTTCTACGTTATACGTTATACGTTATACGTTATACGTTATACGTTATACGTTATACGATATACGTTATACGTTATACGTTATACGTTATACGTTATACGTTATACGTTATAAGTTATACGTTATACGTTATACGGTATACGTTATACGTTATACGTTATACGTTATACGTTATACGTTATACGTTATACGGTGTACGTTATACGTTAAAACGTTATACGTAATACGTTATACGTTATACGGAATACGTTATACGTTATACGTTATACGTTATGCGTTATAGGATATACGTTATACGTTATGCGTTATGCGTTATACGTTATACGTTATACATTATACGTTATACGTTATACGTTATACGTCATACGTCATACGTTATACGTTATACGTTATACGTTATACGTTATACGTTCTACGTTATACGTTATACGTTAAACGTTGTACGTTATACGTTATACGTTATACGTTATACGTTATACGTTATACGTTTTACGTTATACGTTATACGTTATACGTCATACGTTATACGTTATGCGTTATAGGATATACGTTATACGTTATGCGTTATACGTTATACGTTATACATTATACGTTATACGTTATACGTTATACGTCATACGTCATACGTTATACGTTATACGTTATACGTTATACGTTCTACGTTATACGTTATACGTTAAACGTTGTACGTTATACGTTATACGTTATACGTTATACGTTATACGTTATACGTTTTACGTTATACGTTATACGTTATACGTCATACGTTATACGTTATACGTTATACGTTATACGTTATACGTTATACGTTATACGTTATACGTTATGCGTTATACGTTATACGTTATACGTTGTACGTTATACGTTATACGTTATGCGTTATAGGATATACGTTATACGTTATGCGTTATACGTTATACGTTATACATTATACGTTATACGTTATACGTTATACGTCATACGTTATACGTTATACGTTATACGTTATACGTTATACGTTATACGTTATACGTTATACGTTATACGTTATACGTTATACGTTATACGTTATACGTTATACGTTATACGTTATACGTTATACGTTATACGTTATACGTTATACGTTATACGGTGTACGTTATACGTTAAAACGTTATACGTAATACGTTATACGTTATACGTTATACGGAATACGTTATACGTTATACGTTATACGTCATACGTGATAAGTTATACTTTATACGTTATACGTTATACGATATACGTTATACGTTATACGTTATACGTTATACGTTATACGTTATGCGTTATACGTTATGCGTTATACGTTATGCGTTATACGTTATACGTTATACGTTATACGTTATACGTTATACGTTATACGTTATACGTTATACGTTATACGTTATACGTTATACGTTATACGTTATACGTTATACGTTATACGATATACGTTATACGTTATACGTTATACGTTATACGTTATACGTTATACGTCATAGCTTACACGATACACGTTAAACGTCATACGTTATACGTTACACGTTATACGTCACACGTTATACGTTATACGTTACACGTTATACGTTATACGTTATACGTTATACGTTAAACGTTCTACGTTATACGTTATACGTTATACGTTATACGTTATACGTTATACGTTATACGTTATACGTTATACGTTATACGTTATACGTTATACGTTATACGTTATACGTTATACGTTATACGTTATACGATATACGTTATACGTTATACGTTATATGTTATACGTTATACGTTATACGTTATACGTTATACGTTTCAAGTTATACGTTATACGTTATACGATATACGTCATAGGTTACACGATACACGTTATACGTTACACGTAATATGTAATACGTTATACGTTATACGTTATACGTTATACGTTATACGTTATGGGTTATACGTTATACGTTATACGTTATACGTTATACGTTATACGTTATACGTTATACGTTATACGTTACAAGTTATACGTTATACGTTATACGATATACGTCATAGGTTACACGATACACGTTATACGTTACACGTAATATGTAATACGTTATACATTTTACGTTATTCGATATACGTTATACGTTATACGTTATACGTTATACAATATACGTTATACGTTATACGTTATACGTTATACGATATACGTTATACGTTATACGTTATACGTTATACGTTATACGTTATACGTTATACGTTATACGTTATACGTTATACGTTATACGTTATACGTTATACGTTATACGTTATACGATATACGTTATACGTTATACGTTATACGTTATACGTTATACGATATACGTTATACGTTATACGTTATACGTTATACGTTATACGTTATACGTTATACGTTATACGTTATACGTTATACGTTATACGTTATACGTTATACGTTATACGTTATACGTTATACGTTATACGTTATACGTTATACGTTACAAGTTATACGTTATACGTTATACGATATACGTCATAGGTTACACGATACACGTTATACGTTACACGTAATATGTAATACGTTATACGTTTTACGTTATTCGATATACGTTATACGTTATACGTTATACGTTATACGTTACACGCTATACGTTATACGTTATACGTTATACGTTATACGTTATACGTGATACGTTATACGTTATACGTTATACGTTATACGTTATACGTTATACGTTATACGTTATACGTTATACGTTATACGTTATACGTTATACGTTATACGATATACGTTATACGTTATACGTTATACGTTATACGTTATACGTTATACGTTATACGTTATACGTTATACGTTATACGTTATACGTTATACGTTATACGTTATACGTTATACGTTTTACGTTATACGTTATACGTTATACGTTATACGTTATACGTTATACGTTATACGTTATACGTTATACGTTATACGTTATACGTTATACGTTATACGTTATACGTTATACGTTATACGTTATACGTTATACGTTATACGTTATACGATATACGTTATACGTTATACTTTATACGTTATACGTTATACGTTATACGTCATAGCTTACACGATACACGTTAAACGTCATACGTTATACGATACACGTTATACGTCACACGTTATACGTTATACGTTACACGTTATACGTTATACGATATACGTTATACGTTAAACGTTCTACGTTCTACGTTATACGTTATACGTTATACGTTATACGTTATACGTTATACGTTATACGTTATACGTTATACGTTATACGTTATACGTTATACGTTATACGTTATACGTTATACTTTATACGTTATACGTTATACGTTATACGTTATACGTTTTACGTTATACGTTATACGTTATACGTTATACGTTATACGTTATACGTTATACGTTATACGTTATACGTTATACGTTATACGTTATACATTATACGTTATACGTTATACGTTATGCGTTATACGTTATGCGTTATACGTTATGCGTTATACGTTCTACGTTATACGTTATACGTTATACGTTATACGTTATACGTTATACGTTATACGATATACGTTATACGTTATACGTTATACGTTATACGTTATACGTTATACGTTATAAGTTATACGTTATACGTTATACGGTATACGTTATACGTTATACGTTATACGTTATACGTTATACGTTATACGTTATACGGTGTACGTTATACGTTAAAACGTTATACGTAATACGTTATACGTTATACGGAATACGTTATACGTTATACGTTATACGTTATGCGTTATAGGATATACGTTATACGTTATGCGTTATGCGTTATACGTTATACGTTATACATTATACGTTATACGTTATACGTTATACGTCATACGTCATACGTTATACGTTATACGTTATACGTTATACGTTATACGTTCTACGTTATACGTTATACGTTAAACGTTGTACGTTATACGTTATACGTTATACGTTATACGTTATACGTTATACGTTTTACGTTATACGTTATACGTTATACGTCATACGTTATACGTTATGCGTTATAGGATATACGTTATACGTTATGCGTTATACGTTATACGTTATACATTATACGTTATACGTTATACGTTATACGTCATACGTCATACGTTATACGTTATACGTTATACGTTATACGTTCTACGTTATACGTTATACGTTAAACGTTGTACGTTATACGTTATACGTTATACGTTATACGTTATACGTTATACGTTTTACGTTATACGTTATACGTTATACGTCATACGTTATACGTTATACGTTATACGTTATACGTTATACGTTATACGTTATACGTTATACGTTATGCGTTATACGTTATACGTTATACGTTGTACGTTATACGTTATACGTTATGCGTTATAGGATATACGTTATACGTTATGCGTTATACGTTATACGTTATACATTATACGTTATACGTTATACGTTATACGTCATACGTTATACGTTATACGTTATACGTTATACGTTATACGTTATACGTTATACGTTATACGTTATACGTTATACGTTATACGTTATACGTTATACGTTATACGTTATACGTTATACGTTATACGTTATACGTTATACGTTATACGTTATACGGTGTACGTTATACGTTAAAACGTTATACGTAATACGTTATACGTTATACGTTATACGGAATACGTTATACGTTATACGTTATACGTCATACGTGATAAGTTATACTTTATACGTTATACGTTATACGATATACGTTATACGTTATACGTTATACGTTATACGTTATACGTTATGCGTTATACGTTATGCGTTATACGTTATGCGTTATACGTTATACGTTATACGTTATACGTTATACGTTATACGTTATACGTTATACGTTATACGTTATACGTTATACGTTATACGTTATACGTTATACGTTATACGTTATACGTTATACGTTATACGTTATACGTTATACGTTATACGTTATACGTTATACGTTATACGTTATACGTTATACGTTATACGTTATACGTTATACGTTATACGTTATACGTTATACGTTGTACGTTATACGTTATACGTTATACGTTATACGTTATACGTTATACGTTATACGTTATGCGTTATACGTTATGCGTTATACGTTATGCGTTATACGTTATACGTTATACGTTATACGTTATACGTTATACGTTATACGTTATACGTTATACGTTATACGTTATACGTTATACGTTATACGTTATACGTTATACGTTATACGTTATACGTTATACGTTATACGTTATACGTTATACGTTATACGGTGTACGTTATACGTTAAAACGTTATACGTAATACGTTATACGTTATACGTTATACGGAATACGTTATACGTTATACGTTATACGTCATACGTGATAAGTTATACTTTATACGTTATACGTTATACGATATACGTTATACGTTATACGTTATACGTTATACGTTATACGTTATACGTTATACGTTATACGTTATACGTCATACGTTATGGGTTATACGTTATACGTTATACGTTATACGTTATACGTTATACGTTATACGTTACAAGTTATACGTTATACGTTATACGATATACGTCATAGGTTACACGATACACGTTATACGTTACACGTAATATGTAATACGTTATACGTTTTACGTTATTCGATATACGTTATACGTTATACGTTATACGTTATACGTTACACGCTATACGTTATACGTTATACGTTATACGTTATACGTTATACGTTATACGTTATACGTTATACGTTATACGTTATACGTTATACGTTATACGTTATACGATATACGTTATACGTTATACGTTATACGTTATACGTTATACGTTATACGTTATACGTTATACGTTATACGTTTTACGTTATACGTTATACGTTATACGTTATACGTTATACGTTAAACGTTCTACGTTATACGTTATACGTTATACGTTATACGTTATACGTTATACGTTATACGTTATACGTTATACGTTATACGTTATACGTCATAGCTTACACGATACACGTTAAACGTCATACGTTATACGTTACACGTTATACGTCACACGTTATACGTTATACGTTACACGTTATACGTTATACGTTATACGTTATACGTTAAACGTTCTACGTTATACGTTATACGTTATACGTTATACGTTATACGTTATACGCTATACGTTATACGTTATACGTTATACGTTATACGTTATACGTTATGGGTTATACGTTATACGTTATACGTTATACGTTATACGTTATACGTTATACGTTATACGGTGTACGTTATACGTTAAAACGTTATACGTAATACGTTATACGTTATACGTTATACGGAATACGTTATACGTTATACGTTATACGTCATACGTGATAAGTTATACTTTATACGTTATACGTTATACGATATACGTTATACGTTATACGTTATACGTTATACGTTATACGTTATGCGTTATACGTTATGCGTTATACGTTATGCGTTATACGTTATACGTTATACGTTATACGTTATACGTTATACGTTATACGTTATACGTTATACGTTATACGTTATACGTTATACGTTATACGTTATACGTTATACGTTATACGTTATACGTTATACGTTATACGTTATACGTTATACGTTATACGTTATACGTTATACGTTATACGTTATACGTTATACGTTATACGTTATACGTTATACGTTATACGTTATACGTTGTACGTTATACGTTATACGTTATACGTTATACGTTATACGTTATACGTTATACGTTATGCGTTATACGTTATGCGTTATACGTTATGCGTTATACGTTATACGTTATACGTTATACGTTATACGTTATACGTTATACGTTATACGTTATACGTTATACGTTATACGTTATACGTTATACGTTATACGTTATACGTTATACGTTATACGTTATACGTTATACGTTATACGTTATACGTTATACGTTATACGGTGTACGTTATACGTTAAAACGTTATACGTAATACGTTATACGTTATACGTTATACGGAATACGTTATACGTTATACGTTATACGTCATACGTGATAAGTTATACTTTATACGTTATACGTTATACGATATACGTTATACGTTATACGTTATACGTTATACGTTATACGTTATACGTTATACGTTATACGTTATACGTCATACGTTATGGGTTATACGTTATACGTTATACGTTATACGTTATACGTTATACGTTATACGTTACAAGTTATACGTTATACGTTATACGATATACGTCATAGGTTACACGATACACGTTATACGTTACACGTAATATGTAATACGTTATACGTTTTACGTTATTCGATATACGTTATACGTTATACGTTATACGTTATACGTTACACGCTATACGTTATACGTTATACGTTATACGTTATACGTTATACGTTATACGTTATACGTTATACGTTATACGTTATACGTTATACGTTATACGTTATACGATATACGTTATACGTTATACGTTATACGTTATACGTTATACGTTATACGTTATACGTTATACGTTATACGTTTTACGTTATACGTTATACGTTATACGTTATACGTTATACGTTAAACGTTCTACGTTATACGTTATACGTTATACGTTATACGTTATACGTTATACGTTATACGTTATACGTTATACGTTATACGTTATACGTCATAGCTTACACGATACACGTTAAACGTCATACGTTATACGTTACACGTTATACGTCACACGTTATACGTTATACGTTACACGTTATACGTTATACGTTATACGTTATACGTTAAACGTTCTACGTTATACGTTATACGTTATACGTTATACGTTATACGTTATACGCTATACGTTATACGTTATACGTTATACGTTATACGTTATACGTTATGGGTTATACGTTATACGTTATACGTTATACGTTATACGTTATACGTTATACGTTATACGTTACAAGTTATACGTTATACGTTATACGATATACGTCATAGGTTACACGATACACGTTATACGTTACACGTAATATGTAATACGTTATACGTTTTACGTTATTCGATATGCGTTATACGTTATACGTTATACGTTATACGTTATACGTTATACGTTATACGTTATACGTTATACGTTATACGTTATACGTTATACGTTATACGTTATACGTTATACGATATACGTTATACGTTATACGTTATACGTTATACGTTATACGTTATACGTCATAGCTTACACGATACACGTTAAACGTCATACGTTATACGTTACACGTTATACGTCACACGTTATACGTTATACGTTACACGTTATACGTTATACGTTATACGTTATACGTTAAACGTTCTACGTTATACGTTATACGTTATACGTTATACGTTATACGTTATACGTTATACGTTATACGTTATACGTTATACGTTATACGTTATACGTTATACGTTATACGTTATACGTTATACGTTATACGATATACGTCATACGTTATACGTTACACGTTATACGTCACACGTTATACGTTATACGTTACACGTTATACGTTATACGTTATACGTTATACGTTAAACGTTCTACGTTATACGTTATACGTTATACGTTATACGTTATACGTTATACGTTATACGTTATACGTTATACGTTATACGTTATACGTTATACGTTATACGTTATACGTTATACGTTATACGTTATACGATATACGTCATAGGTTACACGATACACGTTATACGTTACACGTAATATGTAATACGTTATACATTTTACGTTATTCGATATACGTTATACGTTATACGTTATACGTTATACAATATACGTTATACGTTATACGTTATACGTTATACGATATACGTTATACGTTATACGTTATACGTTATACGTTATACGTTATACGTTATACGTTATACGTTATACGTTATACGTTATACGTTATACGTTATACGTTATACGTTATACGTTATACGATATACGTTATACGTTATACGTTATACGTTATACGTTATACGATATACGTTATACGTTATACGTTATACGTTATACGTTATACGTTATACGTTATACGTTATACGTTATACGTTATACGTTATACGTTATACGTTATACGTTATACGTTATACGTTATACGTTATACGTTATACGTTATACGTTACAAGTTATACGTTATACGTTATACGATATACGTCATAGGTTACACGATACACGTTATACGTTACACGTAATATGTAATACGTTATACGTTTTACGTTATTCGATATACGTTATACGTTATACGTTATACGTTATACGTTACACGCTATACGTTATACGTTATACGTTATACGTTATACGTTATACGTGATACGTTATACGTTATACGTTATACGTTATACGTTATACGTTATACGTTATACGTTATACGTTATACGTTATACGTTATACGTTATACGTTATACGATATACGTTATACGTTATACGTTATACGTTATACGTTATACGTTATACGTTATACGTTATACGTTATACGTTATACGTTATACGTTATACGTTATACGTTATACGTTATACGTTTTACGTTATACGTTATACGTTATACGTTATACGTTATACGTTATACGTTATACGTTATACGTTATACGTTATACGTTATACGTTATACGTTATACGTTATACGTTATACGTTATACGTTATACGTTATACGTTATACGTTATACGATATACGTTATACGTTATACTTTATACGTTATACGTTATACGTTATACGTCATAGCTTACACGATACACGTTAAACGTCATACGTTATACGATACACGTTATACGTCACACGTTATACGTTATACGTTACACGTTATACGTTATACGTTATACGTTATACGTTAAACGTTCTACGTTCTACGTTATACGTTATACGTTATACGTTATACGTTATACGTTATACGTTATACGTTATACGTTATACGTTATACGTTATACGTTATACGTTATACGTTATACGTTATACTTTATACGTTATACGTTATACGTTATACGTTATACGTTTTACGTTATACGTTATACGTTATACGTTATACGTTATACGTTATACGTTATACGTTATACGTTATACGTTATACGTTATACGTTATACATTATACGTTATACGTTATACGTTATGCGTTATACGTTATGCGTTATACGTTATGCGTTATACGTTCTACGTTATACGTTATACGTTATACGTTATACGTTATACGTTATACGTTATACGATATACGTTATACGTTATACGTTATACGTTATACGTTATACGTTATACGTTATAAGTTATACGTTATACGTTATACGGTATACGTTATACGTTATACGTTATACGTTATACGTTATACGTTATACGTTATACGGTGTACGTTATACGTTAAAACGTTATACGTAATACGTTATACGTTATACGGAATACGTTATACGTTATACGTTATACGTTATGCGTTATAGGATATACGTTATACGTTATGCGTTATGCGTTATACGTTATACGTTATACATTATACGTTATACGTTATACGTTATACGTCATACGTCATACGTTATACGTTATACGTTATACGTTATACGTTATACGTTCTACGTTATACGTTATACGTTAAACGTTGTACGTTATACGTTATACGTTATACGTTATACGTTATACGTTATACGTTTTACGTTATACGTTATACGTTATACGTCATACGTTATACGTTATGCGTTATAGGATATACGTTATACGTTATGCGTTATACGTTATACGTTATACATTATACGTTATACGTTATACGTTATACGTCATACGTCATACGTTATACGTTATACGTTATACGTTATACGTTCTACGTTATACGTTATACGTTAAACGTTGTACGTTATACGTTATACGTTATACGTTATACGTTATACGTTATACGTTTTACGTTATACGTTATACGTTATACGTCATACGTTATACGTTATACGTTATACGTTATACGTTATACGTTATACGTTATACGTTATACGTTATGCGTTATACGTTATACGTTATACGTTGTACGTTATACGTTATACGTTATGCGTTATAGGATATACGTTATACGTTATGCGTTATACGTTATACGTTATACATTATACGTTATACGTTATACGTTATACGTCATACGTTATACGTTATACGTTATACGTTATACGTTATACGTTATACGTTATACGTTATACGTTATACGTTATACGTTATACGTTATACGTTATACGTTATACGTTATACGTTATACGTTATACGTTATACGTTATACGTTATACGTTATACGTTATACGGTGTACGTTATACGTTAAAACGTTATACGTAATACGTTATACGTTATACGTTATACGGAATACGTTATACGTTATACGTTATACGTCATACGTGATAAGTTATACTTTATACGTTATACGTTATACGATATACGTTATACGTTATACGTTATACGTTATACGTTATACGTTATGCGTTATACGTTATGCGTTATACGTTATGCGTTATACGTTATACGTTATACGTTATACGTTATACGTTATACGTTATACGTTATACGTTATACGTTATACGTTATACGTTATACGTTATACGTTATACGTTATACGTTATACGTTATACGTTATACGTTATACGTTATACGTTATACGTTATACGTTATACGTTATACGTTATACGTTATACGTTATACGTTATACGTTATACGTTATACGTTATACGTTATACGTTGTACGTTATACGTTATACGTTATACGTTATACGTTATACGTTATACGTTATACGTTATGCGTTATACGTTATGCGTTATACGTTATGCGTTATACGTTATACGTTATACGTTATACGTTATACGTTATACGTTATACGTTATACGTTATACGTTATACGTTATACGTTATACGTTATACGTTATACGTTATACGTTATACGTTATACGTTATACGTTATACGTTATACGTTATACGTTATACGTTATACGTTATACGGTGTACGTTATACGTTAAAACGTTATACGTAATACGTTATACGTTATACGTTATACGGAATACGTTATACGTTATACGTTATACGTCATACGTGATAAGTTATACTTTATACGTTATACGTTATACGATATACGTTATACGTTATACGTTATACGTTATACGTTATACGTTATACGTTATACGTTATACGTTATACGTCATACGTTATGGGTTATACGTTATACGTTATACGTTATACGTTATACGTTATACGTTATACGTTACAAGTTATACGTTATACGTTATACGATATACGTGATAGGTTACACGATACACGTTATACGTTACACGTAATATGTAATACGTTATACGTTTTACGTTATTCGATATACGTTATACGTTATACGTTATACGTTATACGTTACACGCTATACGTTATACGTTATACGTTATACGTTATACGTTATACGTTATACGTTATACGTTATACGTTATACGTTATACGTTATACGTTATACGTTATACGATATACGTTATACGTTATACGTTATACGTTATACGTTATACGTTATACGTTATACGTTATACGTTATACGTTTTACGTTATACGTTATACGTTATACGTTATACGTTATACGTTAAACGTTCTACGTTATACGTTATACGTTATACGTTATACGTTATACGTTATACGTTATACGTTATACGTTATACGTTATACGTTATACGTTATACGTTATACGTTATGGGTTATACGTTATACGTTATACGTTATACGTTATACGTTATGGGTTATACGTTATACGTTATACGTTATACGTCATACGTTATACGTTATACGTTATACGTTATACGATATACGTTATACGTTATACGTTATACGTTATACGTTATACGTTATACGTCATAGCTTACACGATACACGTTAAACGTCATACGTTATACGTTACACGTTATACGTCACACGTTATACGTTATACGTTACACGTTATACGTTATACGTTATACGTTATACGTTAAACGTTCTACGTTATACGTTATACGTTATACGTTATACGTTATACGTTATACGTTATACGTTATACGTTATACGTTATACGTTATACGTTATACGTTATACGTTATACGTTATACGTTATGGGTTATACGTTATACGTTATACGTTATACGTTATACGTTATACGTTATACGTTATACGTTACAAGTTATACGTTATACGTTATACGATATACGTCATAGGTTACACGATACACGTTATACGTTACACGTAATATGTAATACGTTATACGTTTTACGTTATTCGATATGCGTTATACGTTATACGTTATACGTTATACGTTATACGTTATACGTTATACGTTATACGTTATACGTTATACGTTATACGTTATACGTTATACGTTATACGATATACGTTATACGTTATACGTTATACGTTATACGTTATACGTCATAGCTTACACGATACACGTTAAACGTCATACGTTATACGTTACACGTTATACGTCACACGTTATACGTTATACGTTACACGTTATACGTTATACGTTATACGTTATACGTTAAACGTTCTACGTTATACGTTATACGTTATACGTTATACGTTATACGTTATACGTTATACGTTATACGTTATACGTTATACGTTATACGTTATACGTTATACGTTATACGTTATACGTTATACGTTATACGTTATACGATATACGTTATACGTTATACGTTATATGTTATACGTTATACGTTATACGTTATACGTTATACGTTATGGGTTATACGTTATACGTTATACGTTATACGTTATACGTTATACGTTATACGTTATACGTTATACGTTTCAAGTTATACGTTATACGTTATACGATATACGTCATAGGTTACACGATACACGTTATACGTTACACGTAATATGTAATACGTTATACGTTATACGTTATACGTTATACGTTATACGTTATGGGTTATACGTTATACGTTATACGTTATACGTTATACGTTATACGTTATACGTTATACGTTATACGTTACAAGTTATACGTTATACGTTATACGATATACGTCATAGGTTACACGATACACGTTATACGTTACACGTAATATGTAATACGTTATACATTTTACGTTATTCGATATACGTTATACGTTATACGTTATACGTTATACAATATACGTTATACGTTATACGTTATACGTTATACGATATACGTTATACGTTATACGTTATACGTTATACGTTATACGTTATACGTTATACGTTATACGTTATACGTTATACGTTATACGTTATACGTTATACGTTATACGTTATACGTTATACGTTATACGATATACGTTATACGTTATACGTTATACGTTATACGTTATACGATATACGTTATACGTTATACGTTATACGTTATACGTTATACGTTATACGTTATACGTTATACGTTATACGTTATACGTTATACGTTATACGTTATACGTTATACGTTATACGTTATACGTTATACGTTATACGTTATACGTTATACGTTATACGTTATACGTTACAAGTTATACGTTATACGTTATACGATATACGTCATAGGTTACACGATACACGTTATACGTTACACGTAATATGTAATACGTTATACGTTTTACGTTATTCGATATACGTTATACGTTATACGTTATACGTTATACGTTACACGCTATACGTTATACGTTATACGTTATACGTTATACGTTATACGTGATACGTTATACGTTATACGTTATACGTTATACGTTATACGTTATACGTTATACGTTATACGTTATACGTTATACGTTATACGTTATACGTTATACGATATACGTTATACGTTATACGTTATACGTTATACGTTATACGTTATACGTTATACGTTATACGTTATACGTTATACGTTATACGTTATACGTTATACGTTATACGTTATACGTTATACGTTTTACGTTATACGTTATACGTTATACGTTATACGTTATACGTTATACGTTATACGTTATACGTTATACGTTATACGTTATACGTTATACGTTATACGTTATACGTTATACGTTATACGTTATACGTTATACGTTATACGTTATACGATATACGTTATACGTTATACTTTATACGTTATACGTTATACGTTATACGTCATAGCTTACACGATACACGTTAAACGTCATACGTTATACGATACACGTTATACGTCACACGTTATACGTTATACGTTACACGTTATACGTTATACGTTATACGTTATACGTTAAACGTTCTACGTTCTACGTTATACGTTATACGTTATACGTTATACGTTATACGTTATACGTTATACGTTATACGTTATACGTTATACGTTATACGTTATACGTTATACGTTATACGTTATACTTTATACGTTATACGTTATACGTTATACGTTATACGTTTTACGTTATACGTTATACGTTATACGTTATACGTTATACGTTATACGTTATACGTTATACGTTATACGTTATACGTTATACGTTATACGTTATACATTATACGTTATACGTTATACGTTATGCGTTATACGTTATGCGTTATACGTTATGCGTTATACGTTCTACGTTATACGTTATACGTTATACGTTATACGTTATACGTTATACGTTATACGATATACGTTATACGTTATACGTTATACGTTATACGTTATACGTTATACGTTATAAGTTATACGTTATACGTTATACGGTATACGTTATACGTTATACGTTATACGTTATACGTTATACGTTATACGTTATACGGTGTACGTTATACGTTAAAACGTTATACGTAATACGTTATACGTTATACGGAATACGTTATACGTTATACGTTATACGTCATACGTGATAAGTTATACTTTATACGTTATACGTTATACGATATACGTTATACGTTATACGTTATACGTTATACGTTATACGTTTTACGTTATACGTTATACGTTATACGTTATACGTTATACGTTATACGTTATACGTTATACGTTATACGTTATACGTTATACGTTATACGTTATACGTTATACGTTATACGATATACGTTATACGTTATACGTTATACGTTATACGTTATACGATATACGTTATACGTTATACGTTATACGTTATACGTTATACGTTATACGTTATACGTTATACGTCATACGTTATGGGTTATACGTTATACGTTATACGTTATACGTTATACGTTATACGTTATACGTTACAAGTTATACGTTATACGTTATACGATATACGTCATAGGTTACACGATACACTTTATACGTTACACGTAATATGTAATACGTTATACGTTTTACGTTATTCGATATACGTTATACGTTATACGTTATACGTTATACGTTACACGCTATACGTTATACGTTATACGTTATACGTTATACGTTATACGTTATACGTTATACGTTATACGTAATACGTTATACGTTATACGATATACGTTATACGTTATACGTTATACGTTATACGTTATACGTTATACGTTATACGTTATACGTTATACGTTATACGTTATACGTTATACGTTTTACGTTATACGTCATAGGTTACACGATACACGTTATACGTTACACGTAATATGTAATACGTTATACGTTATACGTTATACGTTATACGTTATACGTTATGGGTTATACGTTATACGTTATACGTTATACGTTATACGTTATACGTTATACGTTATACGTTATACGTTACAAGTTATACGTTATACGTTATACGATATACGTCATAGGTTACACGATACACGTTATACGTTACACGTAATATGTAATACGTTATACATTTTACGTTATTCGATATACGTTATACGTTATACGTTATACGTTATACGTTACACGCTATACGTTTTACGTTATACGTTATACGTTATACGTTATACGTTATACGTTATACGTTATACGTTATACGTTATACGTTATACGTTATACGATATACGTTATACGTTATACGTTATACGTTATACGTTATACGTTATACGTTATACGTTATACGTTATACGTTATACGTTATACGTTATACGTTATACGTTATACGTTATACGTTATACGTTATACGTTATACGTTATACGTTATACGTTATTCGATATACGTTATACGTTATACGTTATACGTTATACGTTACACGCTATACGTTATACGTTATACGTTATACGTTATACGTTATACGTGATACGTTATACGTTATACGTTATACGTTATACGTTATACGTTATACGTTATACGTTATACGTTATACATTATACGTTATACGTTATACGTTATACGATATACGTTATACGTTATACGTTATACGTTATACGTTATACGTTATACGTTATACGTTATACGTTATACGTTATACGTTATACGTTATACGTTATACGTTATACGTTATACGTTATACGTTATACGTTTTACGTTATACGTTATACGTTATACGTTATACGTTATACGTTATACGTTATACGTTATACGTTATACGTTATACGTTATACATTATACGTTATACGTTATACGATATACGTTATACGTTATACTTTATACGTTATACGTTATACGTTATACGTCATAGCTTACACGATACACGTTAAACGTCATACGTTATACGATACACGTTATACGTCACACGTTATACGTTATACGTTACACGTTATACGTTATACGTTATACGTTATACGTTAAACGTTCTACGTTATACGTTATACGTTATACGTTATACGTTATACGTTATACGTTATACGTTATACATTATACGTTATACGTTATACGTTATACGTTATACGTTATACGTTATACGTTATACGTTATACGTTATACGTTATACGTTATACGTTATACGTTTTACGTTATACGTTATACGTTATACGTTATACGTTATACGTTATACGTTATACGTTATACGTTATACGTTATACGTTATACATTATACGTTATACGTTATACGTTATGCGTTATACGTTATGCGTTATACGTTATGCGTTATACGTTCTACGTTATACGTTATACGTTATACGTTATACGTTATACGTTATACGTTATACGTTATACGATATACGTTATACGTTATACGTTATACGTTATACGTTATACGTTATAAGTTATACGTTATACGTTATACGTTATACGTTATACGTTATACGTTATACGTTATACGTTATACGTTATACGTTATACGGTGTACGTTATACGTTAAAACGTTATACGTAATGCGTTATACGTTATACGTTATACGTTATACGTTATACGTTATACGTCATACGTTATGGGTTATACGTTATACGTTATACGTTATACGTTATACGTTATACGTTATACGTTACAAGTTATACGTTATACGTTATACGATATACGTCATAGGTTACACGATACACTTTATACGTTACACGTAATATGTAATACGTTATACGTTTTACGTTATTCGATATACGTTATACGTTATACGTTATACGTTATACGTTACACGCTATACGTTATACGTTATACGTTATACGTTATACGTTATACGTTATACGTTATACGTTATACGTCATACGTTATACGTTATACGATATACGTTATACGTTATACGTTATACGTTATACGTTATACGTTATACGTTATACGTTATACGTTATACGTTATACGTTATACGTTATACGTTATACGTTATACGTTTTACGTTATACGTCATAGGTTACACGATAAACGTTATACGTTATACGTAATATGTAATGCGTTATACGTTTTACGTTATTCGTTATACGTTATACGTTATACGTTATACGTTATACGTTATACGCTATACGTTATACGTTATACGTTATACGATATACGTTATACGT